>NW_028118176.1:10000-35567 GCF_965113295.1 Leuciscus leuciscus
TTAACTGAATGTATAGGTGATATAAAAAATTGGATGACTAGTAATTTCCTACTACTAAATTCTGAAAAAACAGAGATTCTAAGTATTGGACAAAAAACTTCCTCACGTAATAATCTAGAATACTGTCTAACACTTGATGGCTGCTCTGTTAAGTCTTCGTCGTCGGTTAGGAACCTGGGTGTGCTCTTTGATACCAATCTTTTCAGTTGTTGGCAGTCAAGTTAGCATTGGAGGAATGGCGCCACTGGTTAGAGGGAGCGGGGGAACCCTTTATCATCTGGACCGATCATAAGAACCTAGAATACATCAGGTCTGCCAAACGACTGAACTCCAGGCAGGCTCAGTGGGTACTTTTTTTCGGTCGTTTTGACTTCTTGCTTTCGTACAGTCCAGGTTCCAAGAACATCAATACTTACTAATACTGTCATTTTGACGGTAGTGGACCGGTTCTCGAAGACGGCACATTTCATTCCCTTACCCAAATTACCTTCAGCTAAGGAGACAGCGGTTACTGTCGTTAATCATGTCTTTCGCATTCATGGCCTCCCGACAGACGTGGTTTCCGACAGGGGACCCCAGTTTATTTCCAAAATTTGGAGAGATTTTTGTCGTTTACTGGGGGCGAGTGTCAGTTTGTCGTCTGGATTCCATCCTCAGACTAACGGTCAAGCTGAGCGAGCCAACCAAGATTTAGAAAGAGTATTACGATGTCTGGTTTCTCAGAATCCTTCCTCCTGGAGCCAACAAATCTCTTGGGTTGAGTACGCTCATAACTCGTTACCAGTTTCGTCCACGGGCCTCTCTCCGTTCGAGTGTACTATAGGTTACCAGCCACCTATTTTTCCTAGTCTGGAATCCGAAGTCGCGGTTCCCTCTGCTCACGCTTTCGTCCAGAGGTGTCGCCACACATGGAGGAGAGCCCATGAGACTCTGCTCCATGTGGGTGCGCACACTAAGGTTCAAGCCGATTGCCACCGGCTGACACCTCCCGTATACGTCGTTTGTCAAAAAGTGTGGCTTTCTTCTAAGAACATTCCTCTCCGCTCCGTTAGTAATAAACTGGCTCCCAAATTTAACGGCCAGTTCACTGTCACTAAGATTCTTAGCCCAGTGGCAGTCCACCTCAAACTTCCTCCTGCATACAGGAGAATTCATTCCGTTTTTCATGTTTCCAAAATTAAGCCTGTGTTTCATTCTTGTATTAATCCGCCTGCCCCGGTTTAATTTTAATTTTATGACCCAGTTGAGAGTAAAAAAGACAATTGCTAACATCTCAGACACTTTAAAGCTGTGATTAGTAATTAATTAGTAATTCTTTATAATTTGTAATAATTACCTATTAGTTCATAATGATGCCAATCTCATTCAGTAATTACCTAATAAGGAAATATCTTAGTCCTAAATTCGATATTACTGACTGATTAGTTAAGCTTGTTTCCATATTATTTAAAGAGGCTACATGCAACTTTTCCCCCAAAATAAACGTAACAATAGCCTTTTTATTTGACCATTTATGACTCAAACATCTCCTGATGAGCATACTGACACCTTGTCCGCTCACAGTGGGTGCACCTATAAGTCTGTATCCTATTTTTCCTATTTTCTGTCGGGTCGGATTTTTCGCGCGCTGTCTGCGGATGTGACGTCAAGCGTGTTCATGTTAAACGTTTCAGATCACTCTGCCACCACCGCTAGTCTGCAAACAAACTTAGTTTCTCAAACAATATATGTATTTGACTGTTCTTACCTCTGTAAACATAATGTTGACTTCTTTCTTTTTTTTTTTTTTTTTTTCTTTTTTTTTTGTAAATACATATACAAATTTTATTTATAGAGCTGTACACACAATGCACAAATCTGTACATAAGTCTTCTGTTTCAGATGTATACTAGAACTATTATTATTGTTTATTCTATTTATTTATGTTCTCATTTAAATGCCTGTTCTAATGTCATATATGTATGTATGTACCAAGAGCTCCTGTAAAAAACCACAAAAAATTCCTTGTGTGTTTGTGCACACTTGGCGAATAAAGCTCATTCTGATTCTGATTCTGATTCTGATTCTGATTTGCAGCGGATGACTTGAGAAGTGTGCACGTACGAGAGCGAGCAGAAAGGAAGAGCAGTTCGGTTTTTTGGCCACAGGTGTCAGTCGCGAGTTTAAATTTCAGAAAATCGCATGTAGCCTCTTTAATAGCAGTAGCTGAAGTGTTAATGTAGCGCTACTCATTAGTCCTACATTACTTCCTGCATAATTACTTATTAACGACTGACCATAAAGTATTACCGAAACGCCTTCAGGGTGATCCCACTGCGAAACTTGCCACATAAGTAAATAATTGAATCCAGAATGTTTTTTTGACATGATTTTTTTACCTCAAGATGACTCGCATAGCCGCTGTTATCGGTTGTTGTCCTGCAATAACAGAGCACTAGATGGTACGATTGAAGAATCAGCGCCAGTGTCGATGAGGCACAATGAAATTGAGTATTGCAGGGAGCTGTGGAAAAATATAATTGCTTTGTCAAGTCTAGTGGACAGCCTCAAGCTGTTGCGGTGCGGCGAAAAGACTAGAAAATATGACAAGGCATATCTCGCCCTCAGATTCACCAGTACAATGATGTGTAATGAAGAGAGACCACAGTGTGTTGCGTGCCTCAAAATATGAACTTCTAACCATTATGAAGTCGAACAAGTGAAGACGCCACTTAGAGACTCATATCACATACAGAAGGAGAAACTTGTTGATGTTGAGAAGTTGTACTTTATTAATTACAATATTCTGTTACATATTGATTTCATATTCATTAGATATTAATTACATCTGTTTTCTAAATACACGACAAGAGGAAGAACTAGTTCATTTAAAAACAACAATGAAGAACAAGTTAAAAATAAATCAGCCTCTTCTTCAGCTTTTTAAACAAGAACAGTTTGAACCTGTTATTTATATAGTATAATAGTTATTCTGTCCTGGCAGATACGTCACTGTATTGTTAGACAGATAGCGAACATCAACAATAAGACTGGTTATGTGTTTTGTTCCTCTCAATGTTCCTCTCTCTGAACCCATAGAACATTTGTTCAATATCGGCTGTGATGGCTATTTGCTCCCTCCTGAACCTTAGCAAGACTCCAACTAGAGTGTTGTTGAGGTTAGGTCCGCTGAGGAGCATGTCATTCAGTGACGTTCCCTTAAACACTGCGCTGGAATCAAAAACCACCCTGATTTTCCCAGGCTTCTGCGGGTGATAGACACCGAAGGTGGGTAAATACCAGCATTCTTGCCCTGGTTGCAATGGATGAGCCGGTTCTGCCTGCTAGTTGTCGAGGACTTTCTGCATGAAGTCAAAAAAGTGCTGTTTCATGTCAGGTCTCCTTCTGAATGAGCGTTGGAGAGTGGAGAGTCTCTGGGTGGCCTGTCCTCTGTTATTTGGAAGGGGCTTGCGAGGCGAATGAAAAGGTGGGGGTGCCACCCAGTGATTTTGGTCATCCTTGTACACTTCGCTTTCCATTATTCTGAGAAAGTTGTTATCATCTACTGACATGGCTAGTTTCTCATCTTCGGGTGTTTTTTGAAACACACTTTCCCCCAAACCATCTCTACAGGTCTCCTGAAAGATCTCCTGGGTGTAAGATGATGTTTGAAGACTAGGCTGCACTGGACCCTGTACTCTCTCCGTAATGTGAATCTTGTTGGTACATGGAAGGACATGTGTCTTGTAGGCATTAACTTCTTCATTCTTGTGAGCACCACTCAAGCATAACTCTCCAACTATGACCCAGCCAAGGTCAAGGCGCTGGGCATACGGTGAGTTGTGAGGCCCATTACGCTGTTCACGCACCTTATGCACGCTCAAAATGACCCTGCCTAGGAGGAGGAGAATAGGAGCACTGGTGTCAAGAGGAGGGATCTTATCAGCCACAGGAGTCAGATGAGGAAAATATTTAGTGCACTCAGGCGTTGGGATCTCTGATCTGTCGTCAGGTAGGTTGCTACATTCTAGCAGAGTAGGAAGTTTCACCTTGGTTTTACCATTGACTGACTCCACTATAATGTTACTTGCCTTCCGCCCTGCACTGCTGTTAATGTCTAGCAGATCGAAGAATTGTGATTTTACTAACGACCGGTTGCTTTGGTCATCTAGTACTGCATACACCCTGTGAACCTTACTTGGATTGTTGGCGTGATAAACCTTGACCAAGCAGATTTTTGAGCAGGATCTGGCCTTGGTAGAGCCACCACATATTTCTGTACACTTGGACGTGACTATAGGAGGTGTTCATGGTTCACACTCCCCGCTTTGCTCGTCCTCAGCAGCGTGCTGCAGCTGCTCACCAAGCGACCAAGGGGCAGTTCCAGGATGCATCGCCGATATATGTCTGTCACTTTCACACTCATTACATTTAAGTGTTGTCCTGCAATCTTTGGCCATATGCTTGGTGCTGGCACAACACCAAAAACAGATTGAATTCTCCTTCAAGTATGTTTTCCTCTCATCAAGATGTTTCCCTCGAAACCCACGACATTTTGATAGCGGGTGTGGTTTATTATGTATGGGACACTGCTTATCCGGTTCATCCTTGGCAGCTGCATTAGCCTGTGGAGAGGTAGTTGTATCAGTGACTGCCGTTTTTCTGACTGTAACTGTTGTTCTGGGGAGGTATTTTGGTGACCTTTCGACTTTGGCGTGGCTTGGGGTAGAGGAGAGACTAAATGCAAAACTGGGGTCGGTACGGGTCTTTGCCTGGGAACATACGAAGTTGACCAAAAAGCTGAATGGTGGGAAGGGAACATGAAAATCCTCCTTGTATTTGGATCCCTGCCCTATCCAGCGGTCCCGGAGGGAGAAAGGAAGCTTCTCCACTATTGGATTAACACCCCTTGATGTGTCTAGCAAGTCACCTAATTCCACAAGCTTGTGTATGTCTCTGTTAGAGATGACTGGGAAGGTCTCTAGTCTTCTCAGTAGGGCATTTTCAATAACCTCTGGGCTTCCATACATCTCTTCCAAGCGCTGGCATATCATATACACACCTGCTCTAGGATTGTTAACATGCACTGACCTTAACCGCTTGGCTTGTGCTGATGACTCCGGCCCAAGCCATTTTACAAGGAGGTTAAGCTCTTCCTGGTCAGATAGATTTAGCTCCCTTATGGCTGCTAGGAAAGACGATTTCCATGCCCAATAGTTTTCTGGACGGTCATCAAAGGCAAGGAGCCCAGAGCTAACCATTTCCTTTTTCACCAGATACTGGGCTAGGTCAGTGGTCTGAGGAGTTGACGGTGAGTATCTCTTGTACTGGGCCCGATTAGGTATTGGCAAGGCCGCATTAATGCACGGGCTTACCTGGGCTGAAGCCCAGGGGCCTCCCAAGTTCAGGGGCCTCCCATGTTCAGGTTCGTGATGAGCTGAAAAGGTCATATTGTTTTAACTTGTCAGATTTTGTCGCTGTATGTCGCTAGTCGCTTGTGGGCGTTGGTAGTGCTGTCGCTCTAATGTTATTGTTAAGGTGCGTTCACACCAAACGCGAATAGAGCGTCTGGCGCGAGTGATTTCAGTGTTGTAAAGACGCGTTTACGCGCGTCTAGAGGTCCCGCGGCGCGAATGAGGCGAGACTGCTCGTCTGGCCACATCTGGCCACATCTGTACAAAACACCACCACAAGTTATATTATACAACTATATCATTTTAACTTGACTAGGAATTAGGCTCAAAAGAAACAGTATGCTGTTGGGAGAGTGTTTTTATATTACCACACAGCATTCAGGGATTAAATCATTTACTAGATTAACGATCGATCAATCTACAAATTAAACTCACTCATACTGTCATAAATTACTAAAACGTCATCCGAATTTGACAAATAGGCTAATACATTTTCTTGTCCCTAATAGTCAACATAATGCACTGTAAAATGAACTGCAGCAGTGCTAAACTTGCATTATAAAACTACAACACTCGAACTATAAATGTATGAATTAAACTCACTGAGACTGTCGACAGTTTCTTGCATGCATCATTTTATTATATCCATGTTTGTGGTTACAGTCAAATCATATAAAACAGTGAAATCACCCTTGAACTCTTCTGTCTTGCCTGCACTGCACTCGAGACGGTGACGGGAGCTGAGCTCCACTGAAATGCTTCTTTCCTATTGGTCGTCGCTCGCGAAAATCGCTTCTCATTTGCATAAAGTTGAAATTTAGTTGCTGTGTGTGGTTGTTAAATAAAGTGTCTTGTGTTTATGTGCTCAGTGATATGTTAATAACAATATTAAAATGAAAAACAATATTTAAAAAAATCACTGTTGTAGGTCTCGAAAGAAACTAATGCATTTTGTGATGTAGATTACCTATAGATAGGCTATTACACTTTTTTTAAATGA
Source organism: Leuciscus leuciscus (assembly GCF_965113295.1). Classification (NCBI taxonomy): domain Eukaryota; kingdom Metazoa; phylum Chordata; class Actinopteri; order Cypriniformes; family Leuciscidae; genus Leuciscus; species Leuciscus leuciscus. Next base: position 16,394 of record NW_028118176.1, read on the forward strand.
GACTCTTTAAATTGAGGGGATGGGGGGCCTACAAAACCTCTCAGCCCCGGGGCCTAACATTAGGTTAAGGCGGCTCTGGGTATTGGAAAGGTAGCGGCTGGGTATTTGTTTGGGATATAAGGAGCCTTATGGGTAGGTGGAGTTGCGTAGCGCTCCTCTGCAATGGGTTTGTAATTTTCTTCCTCCTTAAGTGGTCTATACACTGTATTTTGTGCCCCGTTGATATTGCATGGGAGACCTAGGGTTTTGACCTGTTGGATTGGCTGCTGTGGCGTACCATCATAAAGCTCCTGGTTAGCATGTTGTTCAAATGGTTGAGTTTCTATATAGTCTCTGGTGCGTTTTGTTGGATCTTCGAAAGTCAAATCCTGAAACTCACCAAGAGGGTCTCTTTCCATATATTCAGCTGCTGCTGCCTCTTCATATATTGCTGCCTCTTTTGATGCTGCTGCAGCTTCCTTCTCTTGCTGCAACACATGAAGATTGGCCTCTATGGTTACCTTTTCTTTCATGATGGCTGCCTCCTTCTCTGCGTAAGACACCTTTATTTTTGCTGCTTCTGCCTTGGCCCTTGCCCTCGTTGCAGCGGCGCTGACAGATGTCCGAGTTGAGGCTCTGGAGGACTTGAGAGAAGAGAAGACTCTAGACCTTGTCTGTAGCTGAGACTGACGTGTTCCGTCATCGTTGTCACCCATCTTTGCAATATCTTGATTGAGTCTGTAGGTTTATGCTTCTGAGTGCTGTTCACAAAGTTATATGTTGTCTATTCCCGCTGTGTGTACATCATTTTACTATTCTGTCCTGGCAGATACGTCACTGTATTGTTAGACAGATAGTGAACATCAACAATAAGACTCAGTAGGCTTGACTCCAGGTTGAGTGTTTTCTTTACTGAAATCTTGGTTGTTTTCTTTTTTGTAAAACTGCAATACAGTATAAAATAAACACTATGTTACAGTCAAATATGTGCAACATAAATATAATAACCATAGCACATATTACAAAATGTTTCACTCAAAGAACATAAGTAAATGGGCTAAATAAAAACACAGGCAAATGAATAATCATAAATGAGGCTTAACAGCCTACTAACTCTGTATATAGCCCAGCTAAATCCATGCTAGCGGTTAGCATCACGATTAGCATTAACCAGATTTTCACTGAAAATAAATGCTTTTAAACAACAGTAGTAGAACGTCTACACATGTTTTAACTACTTAAAACAACTGTGAGCGACCATACTCACTGATGGATCTATTCCAAGGATAGACAAATAATGCTGGTGGTGGAGCAGTCTGCATGTACACCTGTTGACGATCTCCTTACAAGCGCAATGACTCCAAATACCACCAGATGTCGCTACATAACATTAACAAAGCACTGACACTGATAGGAGTCAGAACAATAGTACTGAACTGTACTGTTAACACCTTGCACTGAGCTCCAATCACTGGTTCAACACCACACACTCACTCACTCACTCACTCACTCACTCACTCACTCACTCACCCACCCACTCCACACACACTCACCACTCAAACACACACACACTCTCACTCACTCACTCACCCACCCACTCCACACACACTCACCACTCAAACACACACACACACACACACACACACACACACACACACACACACACACACACACACACACACACACACACACACACACACACACACACACACACACACACACACACACACACACACACACACACACACACACACACACACTCAACACACACACACACACACACACACACACACACACACACACACACACACACACACACACACACACACACACACACACTCTCAACACACACACACACACACACACACACACTCTCAACACACACACACACACACACACACACACACACACACACACACACACACACACACACACACACACACACACACACACACACACACACACACACACACACACACACACTCACTCACTCACTCACTCACTCACTCACTCACTCACTCACTCACTCACTCACTCACTCACTCACCCACCCACTCCACACACACTCACTCACTCTCACCACTCACACACTCTCACCACTCACACACACACACACACACACACTCTCTCTCTCACTCTCACTCACTCATTCACTCACTCTCACCACTCACACACACACCACACACACACACACACACTCTCACTCTCACTCACTCTCAGACACAGTTCTTTGTGTGACTGAGTAGAGAAGATGATTGAGTGAAGCTCTTCCCACATGCAGTGCAGTGATACGGTTTCTCTCCAGTGTGGATCCTCTCGTGTCTTTTCAGGTTCTCTGACTGACTGAATGTCTTATCGCAGTGTGAACACTTGTAAGGTTTCTCTCCAGTGTGGATCCTCTGGTGCAGTTTTAATTGTTCAGCTTTTTATTTTTTTTATTTTTTATTTAATTTTTTTATTTATTTATTTACCAGGACAATGCATATTAACAACAGTATGCCTGTAACATGCCAGAGTTAGCCAGTGGCTAATTTTCCTCTGTAGTCCTGGTTGCCAGATGTACAGTGGCACCCTAGGGAGAATACAAATTTTTTAAGAGTTTGCATGTAAACACACACACACAAAAGCTGTAACAAAAGTCTTCCCACACTCAAAGCACATGTGATTTCTTACACCAGTGTGTTTTTTCTGATGAACTTTTAAATTATACAGACGTGAAAAACTCTTTCCACACAAAGAACATGAATGTGGTTTCTCCTGTGAATGAACTGTCATGTGTATCTTCAGGTTTGAAGCACTGAAAAATGTTTTACCACATTGATCACATTCATGCAGTTTCTCTCCAGAGTGGATGATCATGTGCATCTTTAGGTGAGCATTTTGTTTAAAATCTTTTCCACACTGATCACATGTGAACGGTATCTCTCCAGTGTGGATCCTCATGTGAGTCTTAAAGTGTCCTTGTTGTCTAAAACTCATTCCGCACATGTGAACGGTGTCTCTCCAGTGTGGCTCCTCATGTGAACCTTGAGATTCTGTTTGTTTGTGAAACTCTTCCCACACTGATTGCAAGTTAAACATTTCTTGTCTTTTCTTTTCAGTAAAGAAATACTTTTAGTCTGTGAGCGAGTTTTAGCTCCAGTTTTGACATGATGATGTTTCTTCTCCTCTTCACTCTCCTCATTCTCCAGCATCACGTCTGAAATGATAGTTAAATGTATCATGTTTCTGTAGCAAGGACTATTACATATATTAGATCAACTGCACAATTATCTAACATAATATTAACATTATTACATTTATTTTAAAGGGGTCATATAATGGTACATGCACTTTTACAAGTTGATTGTACTGAAATGTGTGTTGGGAGTGCCTGTACACAACCATTATAAAATGATAAAAATCCATCCAGTGTTTTTTTATTTTTATTTATCTTCTTATATGTTCTCCCATCTCAAATCAAGCCGTTCGACCATGTGACGTCACACGGTCGGACGCCCCTCCCACGATTGTTAATGACAGCAGCGTTTCAACACAGACCCGCCCTCGCTCGTGAACGAGCTGTCATCATAGTCCCCCATTGTTGATGCGCTGGAGCAGAATGGCGTCTAAGCGATTGTGATGTTCTGTTCTTGGGTGCAATAAGGAACACAGCAGTCATTTTGATGTTCCTAAATCTGAAGACGCAGTGGCTGAGTTTTGTTTTCGAAGGGAATATTCCCCACGATCAACAGCAATGCTTTCATGTATCGTTTTATTAACCTTTATATTAATCTTTATAATAATCTTTGCAAATCGCTAGCACGCTTCCCGATGAATACATTACGGCATGTTTTCAAAGTACAACGTTCTCAATATAATTCATAATCCCACATTTTATAATGAACAACGCGTTATGGTTATTGTGTTATTCCAAACTGTACGCAGGTGTTAAAGTTAACATTTTCGTACTGCACTGCACATAAACATACATTACAATTAACAAATTATGTACAATACAACATACAATACATTACAATTACAAAAGTCTTAGGTGTCTATGGAATGATATTCCGGACATTATTCAAAAGGAATTCGTTACTCTGCCTACATTTTTGCAAAACCTGAAATACGTACCTCCAGGTACGTTTCCCTGCACTTTTCGGGTGAAACGTCCACTAGAGGTGCTAAGTGTTATACATTTTTCTCCGTTTCTGATGCGTGTTTATAAAAGGTTATACGAGAATGAACCTCATTGGTTCTTACTGAAGCTCAAACGTGCTGCGAAATATGAGAATGAACCTCATTGGTTCTTGCTGGAGCTCAAACGTGCTGCGAAATACGAGAATGAACCTCATTGATTCTTACTGAAGCTCAAATGTGCTGGGTAACACCAGAATGAACCTCATTGGTTCTTACTGAAGCTCAAACGTGCTGCGAAATACGAGAATGAACCTCATTGGTTCTTACTGAAGCTCAAAAGTGCTGCGTAACACGAGAATGAACCTCATTGGTTCTTACTGAAGCTCAAACGTGCTGTGTAACACGAGAATGAACCTCACTGGTTCTTACTGAAGCTCAAACGTGCTGTGTAACACGAGAATGAACCTCACTGGTTCTTACTGAAGCTCAAACGTGCTGTGTAACACGAGAATGAACCTCATTGGTTCTTACTGAAGCTCAAACGTGCTGTGTAACACGAGAATGAACCTCACTGGTTCTTACTGATGCTCAAATGTGCTGCGAAATACGAGAATGAACCTCATTGGTTCTTACTGAAGCTCAAACGTGCTGTGTAACACGAGAATTAACCTCATTGGTTCTTGCTGAAGCTCAAACGTGCTGCGTAACACGAGAATGAACCTCACTGGTTCTTACTGATGCTCAAATGTGCTGCGAAATACGAGAATGAACCTCATTGGTTCTTACTGAAGCTCAAACGTGCTGCGTAACACGAGAATTAACCTCATTGGTTCTTGCTGAAGCTCAAACGTGCTGCGTAACACGAGAATGAACCTCACTGGTTCTTACTGATGCTCAAATGTGCTGCGAAATACGAGAATGAACCTCATTGGTTCTTACTGAAGCTCAAACGTGCTGTGTAACACGAGAATTAACCTCATTGGTTCATGCTGAAGCTCAAACGTGCTGCGTAACACGAGAATGAACCTCACTGGTTCTTACTGATGCTCAAATGTGCTGCGAAATACGAGAATGAACCTCATTGGTTCTTACTGAAGCTCAAACGTGCTGCGTAACACGAGAATGAACCTCATTGGTTCTTGCTGAAGCTCAGATGTGCTGCGAAATACGAGAATGAACCTCATTGGTTCTTACTGAAGCTCAAACGTGCTGCGTAACACGAGAATGAACCTCATTGGTTCTTGCTGAAGCTCAGATGTGCTGCGAAATACGAGAATGAACCTCATTGGTTCTTACTGAAGCTCAAACGTGCTGCGTAACACGAGAATGAACCTCATTGGTTCTTGCTGAAGCTCAAACGTGCTGCGAAATACGAGAATGAACCTCATTGGTTCATGCTGAAGCTCAAATGTGCTGCGAAATACGAGAATGAACCTCATTGGTTCTTGCTGAAGCTCAAATGTGCTGCGAAATACGAGAATGAACCTCATTGGTTCATGCAGAAGCTCAAACGTGCTGCGTTTGGATTGTCACATTTTATGCGTCCACAAATTGAAAACGCAATAATATATTCTGTGTGAAATTCTCTGTCCAGATGTAAATCAGAGCCGTGATCAATAAAGTTGAGTGATCGCAGTACTGCAAACGTTTGCTGCATATTTGTGTATTGTGTATAATTTTTGGGGGGATAGGGGAAAAAACAATCAATCAAAACTCCTCATTAAGAACTTTACGATAAAATGCATTTTCATTAGTATATTTGTGTGTCTAGCTGAATATGTTATGAAATCAATAGAGAACACACCTGTAGTTTTGATTTTAGTATTTACTAATAATAAAATGCAGAGCTTCATGAACTGTTTGGCTATAAGATAAGAGTGTGTTAACTTTAGAGCAATGAACTGAGTTTAGAGAAATGTGTCCAATCGACTGAGAAAAACTGTAATACAACAATTTAAAAATGTATCCGTTTCTTTATTTTTTTGTGGAATATAGTGTTAATCAGTGGTAGTTAATATATTTCTAATACATGCTAATATATATTTTTAAATGAGTCACTGTGATATTTGAATGTGGTTTATTAGGCTTTTTAAAGATCTATAATAATAAGCTTCTCATGAATGAAATTAAATGATATGAAAAAGTGTGTTAGAGAAGCACAGTCACAGTTCACTAGATACTTTCTTCTGTCACTAGTGCACATCTTTTTTCAGATATGGTGGTTCATTTCTTAATATAGGGGAAGAGTTTTGGTGACAAACAATTTAATCGTTTAATAGACATTAAAAGTAGAATTAAAACCTTTAGGCTGCAAACAGCACAGAAGTTGCTATATTCAAATACATGCTGGACTGAAACTGTTACATAAAGTTGATGTTTTTAAAAATGATTTACATTTGTTTTTAATTAATCTGACAGAAATGGACTTGAAAGACACTTTTTGATAGCTTCTTGAAAGAAGCTTTTTTATAAAACAATGTTGAAAACATGGACATCAAATTTTCGAATGAAAAGGAAATGGTCTGATTCTGAATTCTGGATAAACAAGGAACCTCTTTTTAATAATCCATTACTTCAAGCAAAAGTGCTTAATTCAAAAAGCCTGCAGAAAACAATGGCAAGAGCTGGATGGACTTAAAGGACTTAAAACATCACGACGAGTGGAAAAGTCCAACGGAAATGAATATTCTGACAGGAATTAAGTCCGTCAGATTCATGAAACATGCAATGGATGAGATCGTATCATCTTTTCCTTCTGCGTATCATCAGAAGTCAAGAGAAGAGAATTTGAACGAAGAGGAGAATTTTCCTGATCTTATTGTTTCAGCTTTTGTGGAAGAAGAACCACGACAAGAATAAATGCTCACTTTTAAGACTCCGGAGATGCATGGTTTCAAAGAGGCTTCAAAGAAGTTTGTATTTGACTTGTGTAAAAGTCGCTCACCAATCAGCTCTGAAGGACAGTAGAGAAACAAAGTGGACAGATGTGCTAAGGGCCAAACTCTTCTAGAAGATGCTGGAGGTCATTGTATAAATCTCCCATTGAAAAACGAACTGCAGATCTACAATGGAGAATTATACATTGGGCAGTAGCTACGAACAGACACGTGGCACATATTGATCCCACTGTAGAAAAGAAATGTCCCTTTTGTGATTTAGAAGAATCAATTGATCATCTGTTCTTATATTGTTCTAGACTGAGAGGTGTTTTTCCGACATTAGAAAACTGGATTTAAAAACTAGGCGAAGAGTTTAATGACACTGGTTTTATTTGTGGACTGAAGTATAAGGCTTCTGAAAAGAGCAGAATAGGTATAATACATTTTTTAATAGCGGAAACCAAAATGGCAATCTGGGTAACAAGAAAAAAAATGATAAAAGAAGAAGCTTTTGTTGATCCAGAGAGAATGTTGAGAGGTTTTGTGACTTCAAGGATCAGAGCAGAGTTTGTTTATTTTAATTTGACAAAAAATCTGGTTATAGTTTTAAGGAAACATTTAAGTGGAATGTTGTGTACTATAGATCATGAGGAAAACCTATTTCTGAATGTTTAAAAATGGTGGTAGGTAATTTTTAAATATGTTGTGAAGCAATATATGCATGTAATGTAATGTTTTTAGTTTTTGGAGTGTCTTGGAATTTGATGTTTTTATGTGAGATGTTTCTTGTTCAATTGTAAAAGAAAAAAAAAAGGGGGAATTTTTAAAAACCAAAAACTTTTGGTTAAAAAAGGAAAAGAATAAAGAGAATTTCTTTTTTTTTTTTTGCATAAATAAAGAGGTGTCTCTCTCTCTCAACAAATGGAATTGCTGCAGCACTCTTTACTCGTCTGTAGATGGAAGCATTGCATAAAGTACAAAAACAAACCCTACAACATTCTTGTAAAACTGATGATCTCAAAATGTAATAAACAAAACAAAGATAATACAGCTGCATACTTATCAACAACAAAATTAGCAAAAATTGTTTATTATATATACATAGCTATATATATATATATATATATATATATATATATATATACAGTTAGGTCCATATATATTTGGACACAGGCACAATTTTCATACTTTTGGTTCTGTATGCCAACAGAATAAAATTCAAATGAAACAATCAAGATGAATTTGAAGTGCAGACTTTCAGCTTTAATTCAAGGGGTTGAACAAAAATATCAAGTAAACATTTTAGGAACTGCAACCATTTTTTTACACAGTACCCTCATTTTCAGGGGCTCAAATATAATTGGACAAATTAATATAATCATAAATAAATGTTTAAAACATTTTTAAAACATTTAAAATAAAACATTTTTAATATTTTGTTGAGAATCCTTTGCAGGCAATGACTGCCTGAAGTCTGGAAGCCATGGACATCACCAAAGACTGGGTTTCCTGCTTTGTGATGCTTTGCCAGGCCTTAACTGCAGCTTTCTTCAGTTGTTGTTTGTTCGTAGGTCTTTCTGCCTTTAGTTTTGCCTTCAGCAAGTGAAATGCATGCTCGATCGGGTTGAGATCAGGTGATTGACTCGGCCATTTGCAGAATATTCCACTTCTTTTCCTTAAAAAAACTCCTGGGTTGCTTTTGCAGTGTGTTTTGGATCACTGTCCATCTGTACCGTGAAGCGCCATCCAACCAACTTTGCTGCATTTGACTTAATCTGGGCAGACAGTACATTCCCATACACTTCAGAATTCATCCGGCTGCTTCTGTCTTCTGTCACATCATCAATAAACACCAGTGATCCAGTGCCACTGGAAGCCATGCATGCCCGTGCCATCACACTGCCTCCACCATGTTTTACAGATGATGTATTCTTTGGATCATGAGCTGTTCCAAGCCTTCTCCATACTTTTTTCTTCCCGTCATTTTGGTACGGTTGATCTTAGTTTCATCCGTCCAAAGAATGCTTTTCCAGAACTGGTCAGGCTTTTTTAGATGCTTTTTGGCAAAGTCTAATCTGGCCTTTCTATTCTTGATGCTTATGAATGGTTTGCACCTTGTGGTGAACCCTTTGTATTTGCTCTCGTGAAGTCTTCTCTTGATTGTAGACTTTTACAATGACACGCCTACCTCCTGGAGAGTGTCCTTCACTTGGCTGGATGTTGTGAATGGGTTTTTCTTTACCATGGAGAGAATCCTGCGATCATCTACCACTGTTGTCTTCCGTGGACGTCCAGGCCTTTTTATGTTTCTGAGCTCACCAGTGCATTCTTTTTTTTCTCAGAATGTACCAAACTGTAGATTTGGCCACTCCTAATATTCCTGCTATCTCTCAGATGGATTTATTTTGTTTTTGAAGCCTAATGATGGTCTGTTTGACTTGCATGGAGTGCTCCTTTGAACGCATGATGTAGGTTCAGAGCAATAGATTCCAAATGCAAATACTACACTTAGAATCAACTCCAGACCTTTTACCTGCTTAACTGATGAAGAAATAACGAAGAAATAGCCCACACCTGTCCATGAAATCGCTTTTGATTCAATTGCCCAATTACTTTTGGTCCCTTGAAAAAGGAGGGTGGCTCTCTCAAGAGGTGTAATTCCTAAACCCGTCCTCCAATTTGGATGTAAATACCGTCAAATTAAACCTGAGAGTGTGCACTTTCAGCCCATATCCATTAAATAACTATAGCTTAAATATGTTTTGGTAAATACCTGAAAAAAAAAAAATGGTGCCTGTGTCCAAATATATATGGACCTAACTGTATATATTCTGGATCTGACAAGAGAAATATTTTAATTGTCCTCAGATGATGCCATGTCCTCCAGCTCATCCTTTACAAAACTAATGTAGTTTTGGATCTCTGAGATGCGCTTGCGATTCCTCTTCACCTCATCATTGTGTATCTATTAACACAAACAAAAAAGGTTTACATTTTATTTAATAATAAAAGGTTGTTCTGATCCTGGACAGCTGCATGGTAGGCTACAACGTGATATAATAATATTGTTAAGGAGTTCACAGGAAGTGTGTTCATAATCAAGTACCGATTTCAGCAGACTGCTCATCCAGCTGTTGACCCGTGCCAGTAGCTCATCCTCCCTGTCATCAATCTTCTGCAGGTGGGTGTCGTGAGAAGCACTGACTGCATTGGTCACTGTGTCTTTATCTACCAAGAGCTACAGGGCAGCATAGGAAATGAGGACGAAGGATCAGTCAATACTAAAACTTAGTGTCTGGCATGTAGTTACGATGGCTTTTGACTTCTTAATTATTCATAATTATACACAAATTAAGTGATCATGAAGACAGTTTTCCACTGACCGTTGCCAGATCATCCGGTATTTTCTCCTCTAGCTCGCTTTTGACCACCTTCTCCAGTGTTGCCAAGGCAATCACAAGCTGTTGTTCATGGTGCCGGTTCTCCAGGTCTCGACACATTGCGAATGTGTGTCAGAGTTAAAGAAGCCTTGCCCATAAAATAAAAGTATTTTTGTTTTGCTTTGTTGGATAAAGGATATATCCCTTGCACATTTTCAATGAACCCTCCAACCATGTCTGAGATGTTCCTCTCAAAGTCTTTGAAGATGTCCTTAAAAAAAAAGGGGGAAAAATTTCCACTCGTTTAGGTTATATGCTCCGTAATTAATATTACATTAACAATATAGGTATTTTTATTCTGACCTCCAGTTGGTCCACCAGTTGCAGTTCAAGACTCGTAAGGTTTTCAGAGAACTGCTCAGCCTGTTCATGGCAGGAAGTGATGTGAGCTTCAAGAAGATCGGCGTCTGTGATCTGTTGCATTTCCACAATCTTCTGCAATAGAACAGAATTTAATTTTTGAGCGTTTTGATGTGTTTAACTGGTCAGAAACAGGTTGTCTTGTGTGACTGAGAAGAAACCAACCTGTCTCCTGAAGTTTTCAAAGTCAGCTGTTATTTGCGCTGCTTTGCGCTGATTGTCAGTCACTGCCTCATGGGAACCGGTAGAAAAGGATTCCACCTCAGCCGTTCTCTGAGCAAGCTGACCCAAACCCGCTACAAATATCTGCACACATAGAGCTTCCATTTTGCTCTTAAATGTAAATGGACTGTCAAGGTAAATTGATTATTTAGTGTCCTTTTTAACAGCTGTTCCCTCATCTGCACTCTTAAAGAGGCCATTTTACAGTCTTGTTGTTGCTTTTGGGCTCTACTAGAATAGGTTTTCATGCTTGAATGTTCAAAAAACACTTTTTTTTAAAACATATTTGACATTGTTTCAGCACCTCTCTTCCGCATCTGTCAGCAACACACTGGGATGTGTTTCCCGAACAACGACATAACTCGCTGTTTAACTACCAGAGTACGATGCATTGTTAAAGAAATCAACTAGATCGTCACGACAGTTTCCCTGAAACTGTATTGTCGGAAATTTGTCGTTCAACCACGTTTTTAATGATGTCACGCACATGGTGGAATAATAACGTTTTTTAATTAATCCATTTGAGATCGAATCAATGCTAGATTTGTTCTCATCTGAGGACAAATATTTAAACTAAGAGTTATTTTGCTTTATTTCCAGATTCAGTCATAGGCTCCTTCTTACGTACTAGAGCACGTTTGCACATGTGCACACTTCAAAAACGGCACTTTGACAAACTAAAAGACGTAAATGATATTTTTGATATTTGCCCTAAAAGTTATTATCATGAGGAGCTCAAAATATAAAAAGCATAATAGGTCCTCTTTAAAAATAAAGGTTCCAAAAGTTTGCAGTGATGCCATAGAAGAACCATTTTTCAATGGTTGGTCAACCTTTCAGGAAACAGTTCTTAAAATAACCTTTTTTTTTCTTAGTTTGAAGAGCTTTTTAAAAATCTAAATAACATCTAATCTAAAGAAAAGCTCCATGAATGTTAGAGGTTCTTCAGGGAAACTTCAATGCCAAAAAAGAACCCTATGTTTAAGAGTGTATTATAATGTATTGCTTTCATTTGTGGTTTGATTTGTATATTTTGCTATTCATAATAAGGATATGTTTCCAGCAGTGTGTCAATTCCCGGGAGGAGAGCCAGTTTCTCTGCATCAGGATCCTCAGCAAACATGCTGTTGAAAAGCTGAGGTCCATTTAAGTATTCCACGAATGCGTCCTGTGAAAGAAGGAAGCAATATTTATCCATTACTGTCAAGAAGAGTATATATTAAGAAGATTTTAATACAGTGCAGCGTTTCAAACACTGTAGAGTAAATCTGACTTATTAAACCTTGAGCATTTAAGATCAGTGTTCTTGTACTTGAATGAGATGGATGGCATGGTGATGTTGGTTACCTTGTGTAGTTGAAGCTCCTCGTCTGTGATCTTCTGAGCCTTATTTGCCTCCTGCTCCTGGAGCTCATTGTGTTGCACTTCTTCTACAGCATACTGATACTTTGCAAAGGCAGTTTCACGCTTTATATGTAGGCGCAAAAAATATGAATTATGAACAGAACATTAGGACAAAAAAAAAAAAGATGCTTGTTTGTGAAATTCGAATCTCATATATTTTACAAAACTACTTGCAGATAATATAACATGAATGCACTTAATGAGAGTTCACTTTCATGAATGTTTCTTAAGTCAACTTTTAAAAAGTGCATTTTGCAATAATGTAAAGTGAAAACTTTACTTTGAAGTACATTTCAAAACATTTTATTGGTCATGCTTTAAATAAGTACGCTTATTTTTATGTGTTGACTAACATTTTAAAGCTCATGCAAAGTACTTGATTATAATTTAAACTGAAGTGTGTAATTCAATATGACATTTTAAAGTTAATATATTTTAAATGTACTAAATTGCAACTTCAACATTACAAGTGTGTAATTCCAAATATATTTAAATGCGTTTTTCAATAGAAATAACATTAAAGTATTGTGACGGTTTCAGTGTGTAACTCGTTATTTCAGAGTTGCAGGTGATTGGCTGAAGGGAGTGGTTGCACACCTGAATGTAATCATGACGCTCTATAAAAGAGATGGGAGCGTGGGGCTGTTTTTGTGCAGAGATTGGGGCTGTTTTCGCTTTGCGCTGTACCTTGGGTCTCGTGTCAAGAGGCTATCGGAGAACTCATGAGATGTGAGGGATATGGGAGATCACCGCTGCCTTTTGATCCATCTCCTCTGGGATGGTTGTTTTTGGAGGTTTCATGGACTGAGAATGGTTGGACTGTTGTCTTTCATAAATGCTACACCTTTGCACATATCTGCTGACACACTGATTACCATTTATACTGATCTTTAATGTTGTTCTATCTTATACTGATAAATAAATTCACTTATTAATTGGCTGTGGTGTGTGGTGACTCCCTTATTTTGTTGCGATTCAGAAGAGATCATAACAGTATATTTTAGTTTACACTCTTAAAAATAAAGGTTCTTTATTGGCATCGATGGTTCCATGAAGAAACTTTAAAATGTTCTTTATACTATAAGAAAAAATAATGGTTATTTTAAGAGCTGATCACTTACAGGTTCTCGCTGCAAAAACCAAAAACTTTATTTTAAGGAGTGTTAATGCTTGTCAGTTTATTCGGCAGTAAACCTCAAGAAAATAGAAGTAATTATGAAATTGCATAAAGATCTATGCCTGATTTCACAGACAGGGTTTAGATTAAGCCAGGATTAGGCCTTAGTTCCATTAGGGCATTTAAGTAGCTTTTATAAACGTTCCTTATATATAAAAAAAAACATTACTGGTGTGCATCTTGAGACAAAACAATGGCACTGACATATTTTAAGATATATCAGTGCAAGTTGCTTTTAGTTAAAAAAGCTCAAACATGCATTTTAGTCTGGGACTAGCTTAAACCTTGTCTGTGAAATTAGGCAATAAGTCAGAAAAGTTCAGCTAATTTCATTTATTATAGATTTAAATTTTTAATTTTAATTTAAATTGCAATTAAGTGTCAGAAAACATTGCATTCAGTTTGCACTTAAATATTTTCTTACAAAGTATAATATTTCCATAATAGGAAATATTCTCTTTCTTTTTCACAAGTGGTCAGCTGAAAAACGAAGCCAAGCAACTGCAATTATATGAGAAAATATGATATGAGAAATGTCTCACTAACCGTTTGTTCATCCAGCAGTCTGTAGTCCAGATAGACCAAGTCTGGGAGATATGCCGCCACAAATATCTTAAAGTCCTCTTCATCACAGATGGGATTTCCCGCAAGGTTGAGAGTGCGCAGATTCTCAAACTGTCTGAGGTACAGCACCTGCAGGGTCAGATATGATTTCCTTCAGCTTTATGTTTGAGTGACACTCATGAATTGGAATATTGGAAATGAATTAGTGGATGGCTGCATATTTTGGAGTCAGACTCATTTTCATCCTTCTTGGATTCCACATTTTCTAAAAATGTATCATCTAAAATATAGTTGGCTTACATTATCCACTTGAGCAATGCTATTGTTTCCAATAGAGAGGATGTTCAGGTTCTGCAGCGCATCCAGATTTTCAATGACAGAAATCCGGTTGTTGAACAAACTCAAGTCCTCAAGTTTCACAAGAGAGTCCAGTCCTTCAATCACTTCAATATTATTGAATGACAAATCTAAGGAATATAAGAATTCTGGGTTAGTATTTGGAGATACTCCGGATATGTTTTCGATATCAGTCGGACAGTCTGTACTCACCCAGCCAGATCAGATTAGTGAGGTTTTCTAACCCTTCAATCCTCTCAATAACATTATTATCCAGCTGAAGTTTTGTTAGAGAGGTGAAATGCCACAGGTGGGAAATCTTTAGGATGTCTACAAAAAACATCAATATTATATTAATTATATTTTTCAAAAAGTACAATGTACAATGAACTGTTATTGAAATAATACCAATCTTGATAATGAAAATGAATGAAAAAATAAATAAAATAAAAATCCTGTCATTAATTACTCACCTTCATGTCGTTCCAAACCGTTCATGTTCGAAACGAATATGAAGACCTTTTTGATGAAATCTGAGAACTTTCTGTCCCCCCATTGACAGCCATGCAACTATCACTTTAATGCTTCAAAAAGTTCATAAAGGGATCGTGCAAATAATCCGTATGAATAGAGCGTTTTTTTTTCCAAATTTTCTGAAGAGACTCAATCGCTTGATATGATGAACAGAATTCATTTAGGCTTTTATTCACATATTATAAACATTGATCAGTAAACAGAAGCACAACCGAACCTGCTTGATGCTAGAAGAAGCTCAAACGTGCTGCGTAGCACGAGATTGAACCTCATTGGTTTTCACATGTGAAGCGAACAAGCTTGAGCTTCAGTTTACCACAACTGATGTGCGAGTTAATAAATGTTTATATGTGAATAAAAGCCTCAATTAAATCTGTTCATCATATAATGTGATCGTGTCTGTTTATAAAATTTGGACTAAACCGCTCAATTCATATGGATTAGTTTTACAATCTCTTTATGAACTTTTTAAAGTTTCAAAGTGGTAGGCCTAGTTGCGTAGACTGTCAACGGAGGGACAGAAATCGCTCAGATTTCATCAAAAAGATCTTCATTTGTGTTTCGAATATGAACAAAACTATTATGGGTTTGAAACGACATGAGGGTGAGTAAATGATGACAGAATTTACATTTTTTCCGTGAACTGTCCCTTTAACACTGATTAAAAAAAACATTATCTGTGTGAGAGGGGGGATGTATACTTGTCATGAAAATAATGTCTAAATAAATTAAAGTGGGTTTCACTTTTGCAATAATTCAAAATATATTCTTATTTTTCTCTTGATTTTGGGGTGAAATATGACCCAGGAAAGTTTTCATGTGATTCAACTTGAATAAAATAAAATTCAATCAAAAATATTTAATTTTACATTAAAATGAATTTAATTGCGGTTCTTACTCCTGAAGTCCAACCGCAGCTGACGCACCTCCTCGTGCTGGATGCCCTCTTTCTTGGCTATTTGTCCAGCTTGTCCTTGAGGTCCCTGTTCAACAATTGCTTGTTGTAGCATCTCCTCATCCATTACTTTGGGTTCATCCTCTTCCCTGCTCATTTTCCAACGCTTCTGATGACAGGACCCGTTTATTACCTGCAGTAACGGTGATTAGCAGTGCAATATTATCTATTAATATTATCTAGTGCAATTGCTTATCTTATTTTGCAGACCTGTCACTATAAAATCAGTCACCTGAATCTGTCACCTATTTCAAATGTTATTTGTACTCAAATGTTAAACACTGTATCAGTCACCTATTTCAAATGTTATTACTAAAAGCTCGTTCATTTGACAACAGACTTACCTGGAAATATATCACTTAAGTACACGTCTGCTGGACGTCTCCCATTGGGACGTCTCCAACACTGTTGCTCAGCAACCACAGACTACCGCCATCAACTTCCGGAGTTTTTAGGAGCTTTGAGGCGCTCTAAAGAAATTAAAATACATTTTAGTAATAATACGCAGTAATATAACCTTGGTGATATTCTTAGAGTATTTAATTTGTATGATTCCTCATGAAATGGAAAATTAAAGTAAACTAGAAAGAGCGAAATATTCCACGTGTACTAAAATGCCTCCGCTATTTTTAAACAAAATTGCGAAAAGCAAACATGTCCATAAATTCATGTTTTTATAACGTAGTTTCCATACGTTTTTGCACATTAAGAGTATTTTGTAAATGAACTCTGCCGTGTTAAGACTTTGCCCATGATTGACAGCTTCCTCGATCAATAAATTAAAGGTTCCGCTTGTTTAAACCAATCAGACAGCTCTCTGGGCGGGGCTTATGCGCGCTGTCCGTCAGCCTCTCACCATCGGAGGATTGTTGTTGTCATCAAGATGGAGTTCTTGTTGGGGAATCCGTACAGCACTCCCGTTGGCCAGTGCATTGGTGAGTTAGCGGCTTATAGTAGCCTGTTCTTCAATGAAATATGTTTTAATAACAGTTAATGGACCATGTTTGTCCATTGTTCGTGTAAAAAATGCTTGAAATGTGTGTAGCATCTTACAGGAGCGTAAACAGTCAACACTGTTAGCTACATTAGATGATGTGCTAGCCAGCCTTTTTAATCCGGTAGAAACACAGAAATGTTACTAGGGAAGTCTAATCATGTGTTTCTATAATGGAAAATTCTTAACTAGCGAGTTAGAGTAAGTGTTTCGTCATCAGATCTTCACTGTGACTGAGTGTGAAGCTGCTGAAGTCTCACTGGCTTCAATCAAAGCAGCATCTGTCTAACATTTACAATTTAGGAGTTACAAACTTAGTCTATATGGAGATATCACTTATCTATGCTTATATCTTTTATATCGATTACTCTCAATCATGTAATACTTTGCTCAGTACATCATTATAACTAAAAAATCTGTCACATTTGTGTTCATGAATTAGCCTATGCAAAACAGTTCTATACTGTTTAAAAATAATGAAAAATAAATGACAACATGTCAATATCCAGGGCACCAAATCAAGATATATATATATATATATATATATATATATATATATATATATATATATATATATATATACGTAACATGAGCAGATTCTAAATGTTTCCTGAGTTTGTATCGCAACACTGTTACATTTTTCAGTATAGGATTTTTCCAGGTTAATAATTGCATTTCTTTCACAGTATTTTCACAGTAAGACTTCTCATGTATCTACTGCACTCTCAGACATTTATTGTAAAAGACTTCAGTACTTTACTGGCAATTTTAGTCAAGGTTTTACAATTGTAATGTAAAAAAGAAGAAGAAAAAAAGCTTGGTTTTATTGTGAGTTTACAGTATTGGAAAATCATACTGTTTTTCTACAGGCCATAATGTACTATGAAGTTATGAATAGATTATGCTGTGGAGTTTTTTTGCTTCTTGTTGGTTTTATCTGATGCTGATAAACTTATTTCTACTTCACTTTTAGCAGTTTGTGTTGTTGGTTTATTTTGTAATGTTCAGAGTTTATCTGTATTAATAATATTAATATAATTATTATTGGGTCATTTCACCTGAGATTTAGAGCCAAATTACAGGGGTGTAAAATGACTTTTGGTAGGACAATTAAATGAAAATCTGTTGACTTTAGCAATCTTTCTTGCATTATATGCTAACAGTGATAGTCCAAAAATGGCAAAAAGCACTTCTTGTTTTTTTTTCTGTTTTTTTGCCTCATGTTTGCATGCATGTTATGCAAGAAGTATTAGAGATATCTTAATATCGTTTTAGATTCTGGTTCTTTCCCAACTTTTCTTTTGGTATCTTCATTTTAAAGGCCCTCAATGCTTCAATCCCAGAGATATGGACATGTTAATGTGGCTCCATGAGTAAATTGGTAAATGTATCTTATTTTCAGTGGTCTCTTTGCACACAGCTGATACTTTATTTGTATTTTAATTTTTTTTTAAGAGGAATATCTGAATAACAAATAGTGTTAAGATTAGAAATGTGTTTTTCTATCAGCTCAATTGCATAGAACATACCGGTCTGATAGCCATAAATATTATTTTTCTAAAGTTGTCATGGCTGTAACTAAAAGTATTATAAAAGTATTCTAGATTTTCATTCTTAATCAACTTTTCTTTTGAAATCTTCATTTTTAAGGCCCTGTACAATTCAGTCCCATAGACATGGGGATCTCAAAGCAGCTCCATGTTCAGATTGTTGAATTTTACCCGTTTTCAATTTTCACACCCCTCTAATTTGTCTCCAAATCTCAGGCGAAAATGTTCATTCTTGACCCCCCTCTACAAAACAGTGGATTACTCAGTAAATATACATCTGTGACATTTAATATTTTGGCTTTCATAACTAATTTATGTGTGTGGTACAGAAAAAAAGCGATGTAATCGGTTGAACACCTTGTAACATCAGTAACACTGACTATCGCAGCAGGCCTAGTTCTCTACATTAAACACATCACTCAAAACCAACAGCTCTTATGTTTCATTTGGGAAACATTATCATTTAAATGGCTCAGTCATTTACAGAGTACCTACACCCAACGATCATGTGTATTAGTTCACTCAGAAATTAAATCACTTTTGCTTTTCTGTTTATTTTGTAATAGTGAATGCATAAGTCAAGTCACCTCTAATTCTATAATGCTTACAATACAATACAGCTTGTTTCAAAGTGGCTTCACAATAGTAACATCTTTTT
>NW_028118175.1:0-35518 GCF_965113295.1 Leuciscus leuciscus
AGTAAAGCCTTGGTGTCGTGTGTGTTGGTTGCCCACCTTAGTCTTACCGGAAGGAGAGTAGATGATGGTGATGATGAGGTCTTCTCGGCGGAGATCCCACCCGATAGTAGCCTCATTGTTACTACCGGGCTTGATCTTTTAACAGGCACGAGTGTATGAAGTGGCCTGCCCTCCCGCAGTATAGACACAGTCCTTGGGATCTCCGCCGTTCTCTCTCCTCCCGGGAAAGCCGAGCTCTACCCACCTGCATGGGCTCAGGATCACAAACGGGACTGACCGTGTCCAGGTTCTCAGAGCGCAGGGTCTCCGTGCCGCGAAACGAATGGTTCTGTTGGAAGCGACCCATTCTGCTCAGCCTAGCATCAAATCATAGTGCTAGCTCAATGAGTCCATTCAGACAGGGAGGAAGGTCCAGCATATAAATTTCCCTCTGGACACGGTCAGCCAACCCATGCAGGAATCTATCCCACTGCGCCTCCTCGTTCCATCGACACTCTGCAGCCAGGGTGCGGAACTGGATAGAATATTCCGACACCGAGCCGTTACCTTGGCGGAGATCGGCGAGTAGTCTGGCTGCCTCCCTACCCGCCACCGCACGATCGAAAACTCTTCTCATCTCCTCGGAGAGTGCCTGGAACGAGGCGCAGCATGGATCTTGATTCTCCCACACCGCCGTTCCCCAGAGAGCCGCTTTGCCTGATAACAGCGTCAGGACAAAGGCCACTTTGGTCTGTTCCTGATTGAACGTCAGTGGCTGTAAGGAAAAGTGCATGGAACATCGGGTCAAAAATGCTCTGCAAAACTCTGGTTCACCTGCATATCCCTCTGGTGTCAGCAGTCTCGGTTCACGCTGCTGATGCAGCTCTGGTGGAATGGGCTGAACGGGCGGTGTGGGCGGCACAGTGGGAACTCTTAGTTGTTGTAGTTGTTGGGTGATGTGAGGGACCAAGCCGTCAAGGGCAAAGGACGCAGGATTTCCAACCAAAAATTATTAAATGCAAAAAAACAAAATTACAAATGAAATAACTTGAAAAACTGACTGAAAATAAAGTCAGGTCTGGGCCCATAAAAATGATAAACTAAAGAAGATCAAACTAAAACAGTAATCAAACAAACAAACTAAACAAAGAAAACATGGCCTCCCAAATGACACACATGGGAAACTTATATACACACAGGACTAGTCCATTAGACATACACAGGGAACACCACAAATATCACTTAACACAATTACAATAAATAAAGTAATTAACTTCAGAAATATCAAGAAATGGGCCATAAACAAAATATACCCAAATAACTATAGCCAACAAAATATAAATAGAATTATAATAAACAAAACAAACATACAATCAATCATGCACCCCCCAGCTAATTGGCAACATGGATTAGCCCAACAGAACAAAATGGCAGCAACTGACGCCAACCGGTCCTTTATTGGAATGGATCTCCACCGGAGCGCAGCGTCCCAGACAGCGCCAAACCTCCGCTCTTCCCACGTAAGCAACTTAGACTCAAAAGAAATAAACATTAACACAATATACCACTAATAACTAGAAAGTGTGCACCCAACCTAGTCATGTATGGTAAAAGTGTAAATTAGAAATAAAGTGGGTAAAATGAACCAAATATGTGTCTGTCTTTATTATGAAATATATATGGGGTGATCTGCAACAAAATATTTAATTATGAAATATACTAAAGGACAACCAAAATAACATGTAAACAAACAAAAGAGAAGGATGCATGTCTGTGTGTGGTCTAGTTACCACCTTGCTGTGTGGCCACGTTGTCGGCCATCACAGGTGAGCTCGGACACCTGCGTCACAAGCGCTTGGACTGCCCGACCTGTGTTGGAGATGCTCTCCTCTTGGGTGTCCATTCTTGCGATGCTTCGAGTCGCGAACTCGTCCCAAGTCGTGGCGCCTGCTACATCCATTGTGTGGTCAGATCGTTCTGTAACGGATGACAGAACAGGATGTAATTGCAAAACGCTCTTTATTAGTACTCAGCACACTGGTCAGAAACACAGAACACAGATGACCGCCAACACAGCTAGACAGGCGGGCGGACACAAACGCTGGGTGGAACGGTGACGCAGGGACCTCGGTGGACAACAGGTGCTGGTGCTCAATCCAAAGATGATCCCTCGTGATGGTGCTCAGGTCCCGTGAATAATCCCTCGTGACGGTGCTCGGTGATTCAGTGCGGAGTGCAGGGAATCTGGAGATGACACGTCGACGACACAGGGAATCCAATCCACAGACACGAACACAGGAACAGGCACAGGAAACACACCGGGAAACCACAACGATCTGACAACATGAGACACCGGTTACTGAACATATAAAGGGACAAACAATTGAAACCAGCCGGCGCTACTGATCACTGATGATCAGTGACCACGCCCACAGACACACACACAACAACACGTTAGACTAGAGAGAGACAGTGAATTCATGAACCGTGACATCCTCGCACTGCGCAGACCAAACCTCGATAAATCCTCGCTTACTTTTCTTACCCGACTTCCCTCCAGTCGCTTCGGCTACCAATTTGTGCAATGGAGCAGCCAGCTTCGCGAACCCTTCTACGACGCGCCTATAATAGCTCACGAAGCCCAAAAAGGTCCGTAGCTCTGACACAGTGGACAGACGAGGCCATCGAGCTACAGCCTCAATCTTACCCGGGTCCGTCGCTACCCCCTGGGCAGAAATGACATGCCCCAGATATTTAAGTTCTTCCCGAAGTTTGCAACAGTTATTAATTATTAAGTAACAAATATTAATTATTAATTAAAGCTACACTGTGTGATATTTTCCCCCATCTAGCGGTGAAATTGTATATGACTACCTGTAACGTAATCAAACCACTGGAGGCAAGCTGGTGAGGACCCAAACGCAAACTTTACTTTTCAAAACAAAACAAAGGCATGGCAAGGCATGAGACAAGAACCACGGCAGAAAATAGTCAACACTAGAAACATACAATACTAGACAAAGACACAGGGCAAACATGAGGGCTTAAATACACAAGACTAACGACAAGACAAGGTACACCTGTGAACAATAATCAGACGATTAACCAATGACAAGAAACATTGGCAGGATCACATGACAAACGGAATCACCTGACAAGAACCAGGAACAAAAAACAAAACCCAAACCGTGACATAGCCCCCCTCTATGGGTGGCTCCTGACGCCCAACAAAACAAAAGGATAGTTCAGGAGGGTGGTGCAGTGGAGGCAGTCTTGGGGGCGGGATGGAGGGCCAGGTCCATGGAGAGGAAGAGGTCCATGGAGAGGAAGAGGACCTGGAGACTGCGGTAAGACGGGCGACCAGGGCGGAGCAGGCATTGCAGGCGACCAGGGCGGAGCAGGCTGTGCAGGCGACCAGGGCGGATCAGGCTGTGCAGGCGACCAGGGCGGATCAGGCTGTGCAGGCGACCAGGGCGGATCAGGCTGTGCAGGCGACCAGGGCGGATCAGGCTGTGCAGGCGACCAGGGAGGAGACAACCCTTTTGGCGGCCATGGTGGAGAAGACCCCTCCGGCGGCCATGGTGGAGAAGACCCTTCGGGCGGCCATGGTGGAGAAGACCTTTCGGGCGGCGACGGTGGAGAAGAGGAGGTTTTCTTGGGGAGGTTAACGGGCTTAGGCTGCGGGTAGGAGGAGTCCAGCGGCGAAGGCGTGTCAGGGCTGGACGAGACAGGCGGTGAAGGCAGGTCAGGACTGGACGAGATCAGCGGCAAGGGCGGGTCAGGACTGGACAGGACCAGCGGCGAAGGCGGGTCTGGACAGGACCAGCGGCGAAGGCGGGTCTGGACTGGACAGGACCAGCGGCGAAGGCGGGTCTGGACTGGACAGGACCAGCGGCGAAGGCGGGTCTGGACTGGACAGGACCAGCGGCGAAGTGGGCTTTGAGCTGGGCGGGACCAGCGGCGAAGAGGGCTTAGAGCTGGGCGGGATCAGCGGCGAAGGAAGCTCTGGGCTGGACGGGACCAGCGGGGAAAATGTCTCTGGCTCGACCGGGCAGGCGACTGGCTCTGGCTCGACCGGGCAGGCGACTGGCTCTGGCTCGACCGGGCAGGCGACTGGCTCTGGCTCGACCGGGCAGGCGACTGGCTCTGGCTCGACCGGGCAGGCGACTGGCTCTGGCTCGACCGGGCAGGCGACTGGCTCTGGCTCGACCGGGCAGGCGACTGGCTCTGGCTCGACCGGGCAGGCGACTGGCTCTGGCTCGACCGGGCAGGCGACTGGCTCTGGCTCGACCGGGCAGGCGACTGGCTCTGGCTCGACCGGGCAGGCGACTGGCTCTGACGTGAAGCTCTGGCTCGGCAGGACTGACGTGAAGCTCTGGCTCGGCAGGACTGACGTGAAGCTCTGGCTCGGCAGGACTGACGTGAAGCTCTGGCTCGGCAGGACTGACGTGAAGCTCTGGCTCGGCAGGACTGACGTGAAGCTCTGGCTCGGCAGGACTGACGTGAAGCTCTGGCTCGGCAGGACTGACGTGAAGCTCTGGCTCGGCAGGACTGACGTGAAGCTCTGGCTCGGCAGGACTGACGTGAAGCTCTGGCTCGGCAGGACTGACGTGAAGCTCTGGCTCGGCGGGATGAGACCCTGGACGGGCGGTTTCGGCGGGACGAGACCCTGGGTTGTGCTTGGTAGCGGCCCTTCTAGCTGATCGCACTGACGCCAGCAGTGGGTCTGTCATGCTGGAGAGTAATCTCGGACGTCCAGAGTCCGATCCGGTGGCCGGTCTGAGGACTGGCTTGACGTGAGGAAACTCAAGTTCAGCGGGACTGACGTGAAGCTCAGGCTCAGAGGATACCATGGGCTTGCGGGGCTCCTCATCCGCAAAGCCTACAGTGAACAACAAGCCGCTCCACATCAGGGCAAAGTCAATTTACTCCACCAGAGTGTTACGAGGGGTATTGGCTGGCATGAGCTGGTAAAGTGATTCATTGAGTCCATGGCGGAACATGTCCTTTAACACAGCATCATTGAAATCCTCCCCATGGCAAAGCTCGCAGAATTCCTTCACGTAATCCTCGACTGGACGGTTTCCCTGGCTGAGGCGGAAGAGGCGGATTGCTGGGTCCATGATGTGGTCTAGTATTCTGTAACATAATCAAACCACTGGAGGCAAGCTGGTGAGGACCCAAACGCAAACTTTACTTTTCAAAACATAAACAAAGGCATGGCAAGGCATGAGACAAGAACAACGGCAGAAAATAGTCAACACTAGAAACATACAATACTAGACAAAGACACAGGGCAAACATGAGGGCTTAAATGCACAAGACTAACGACAAGACAAGGGACACCTGTGAACAATAATCAGACGATTAACCAATGACAAGACACATGGCAGGATCACATGACAAACGGAATCACCTGACAAGAACCAGGAACAAAAAACAAAACCCAAACCGTGACACTACCCAGTGAATATTAGTTTCTGTTCCTTTCAATTCCGAGGGCGATTTAACTCCTATGGTGGCCGTATTATTCCAAGATTAACATGGCTTCCAGTTCGACTTCGTCCATGAGTGTTCCTTCAAGTGATGAGGTTACTTTAGAAAACTATTACAAAGTGCATTTAGTTATTTAGTCAGTTAACATGTAGGTTATGACCTCTATGTAAAATGAATAATAGTTTTATGTTTTTGTTATTTTGATACCATTTCATTGCTAATATCAGCTATCCCAAACGAATGCAAGCTAATGTTAGTAAAGTATCAGTGCTATGCGTTATTCTGTATATTGAACGAGATTAATAGTGTAAGGCAATGTTTACAGTGTGGGCTACATAATTTTCTCCGTGAGCAGAGTCAGAGATCAGTTGATGCGAAGGATGTGCGAGGGAAAACTTCGAATTTACACAAATAGGCTGAATTACCAGTCGAGAAGAAAGCAGACCACTTCGGCGTACGTTGTAAAATCTTTGCTCCTCGTGAGCTCTTTCCATCTGGGAAAAGTTACTCCAGTATTGGCTTTGGTCTTGCTGATTTGCCTGTCGCGTTGACATTTTAATTCTCTCTTTCGCTTCCTTGGCGACTCTGCTTCATGTCCTCGAAAATAGGCCTCCATCTTCAGCAAACTTTCAAATCTGCCGGCAGTCGCGAGTACAACCTTGGATCAATTAGCGCCTGCACTAAGCCATCCGGCTGATATCTCTAAATAAGCTCTAACTTTAATAATGTCCGACCAAGGGAAGAAAGGCTTCTGGGGGGTGTTTGGCTCGAGGTCATGGTGCAAAGGACCCTATGTTGATTTTACTCCGAATAATCTCTTTAATATAACTCTTTAGCATATAAAATTGTATCACTAAATGTTTTGTTATCGATACATTAGACTCAATATACAACTGAAAATCAGCCAAAAATACCTTCAAACAAGGTTTATAATTATTTATTTTACTCTTATGAATATGAATATGAAATTTACCATATAAAATCATAAGATTCATCATAAAATTGACAGCTGCAGTTTTTGAATCAAAATATATGATAACATCTTTGGATGCTAATTTACAATTATAACCAGATTTCTGTTGAACATGTTTAGATAGATCTTCCCAGAATTTTTTGGAATGATAACATTCAAAGAAAAGATGTAGAATTCTTTCTGGTTGATCAGAACAAAATGAACAATTTTCATCAATACCCATACATTTTGATAAAGTATAGTTACTAACCTAAATAAAATGAAGTATTTTCAAATGTAATTCCCGATGTTTGTTAGATATACAAAACCGAAAGGGAAGCAACCAAGCTTTTTTCCAGATAATCTCTGGGAAGCAAATATTTCACTCTAGGCTGAAAAGATCTATTTTTATCAAATAGATTTCTAATAAATGTATTGGTGCACTTTTTACTGTTAATGTCCACCCCATTTAAATAAAGTACGGGTTCAACTCTACAAATGTTAAGGGACAACATATGGCTTCTCCTTAACATCATTAGACCTGTGGGAATGGCTTTTATCACAGAATAATACTCTCTATATTTAATAGGAAATGCCCACTTATTCATGACATTTTCATAAGAAAGAAACTGAGCTGACTGGTCTAAAACGTCAGATAAAAAGTAAATTCCTTTATCTTTCCATAAATAAAGAGATTTCCGGTTAACTGTAATATAAGCATTATTCCACAAGATTTCTTTATGTGGGTAAAAGTTATGTACATAACATAACTTCCAGGACTTAAGCTTGTTGATACAAATAATCATAATTGATAATGTCACAGGCAGTTTGCTAATAATCATACAATAACAAAAAGTGTAAACCTCCAATCTTTTAAAAAATATGATATGGTATAAAAAACCCATATCGAGTCTGATTTAAGTAGACTTACTTTAAAAGTATAATTTAAATCGAAAAAATCCAAAAGCTCAAAACCACCTTCAGTTCTTGGACCCTGAAAGCAACTTTTCCTCTTCGGTCCCCCTACAGGTTGGAAGCGGAATTGTCCATTACCGCTGTCGTAAATCATTTCTCCGCCTGCAGCTACTGTCGCACGCGCGCTCACTGTTTATCCAGCACCGGCTTTGGAATGAACGGTGTCCACAGACAAGGTACAGTATGTTGCATGATTTCATGAAAGTATGATGTTTGCGACATCAGAAACGAAGAAAAACTAAATTATGACTATTGTAACGCTTGCCGTAAAGAAAGTCAAATTTGTAGTTTTTTTTATGTCTCATCCGAACTACAGAAACGCGACCCGGTTTGGCAAACTTGCATAGTGTGGTTAACGTTACATCAGATATAGAGACGCAAAGCGAATCCAGAAGTGCCTTTCACCCTTTTAAGACTTGATTGAACCACGATTTTGGAAACATTATTTTAAGGTAAAAAATGTTCTATAGTGTTGCTTTAAATGATGATGTTTATTCCTCCAAACAAATTTAGTAAATAACTCGTTTATTTTTTTTTTTTTATTTTTTTACAAATCGAAGCTTGAACAGAAAGAGATAAAGCTGGATAAACAAATCTAGATACAACTTCTGCTTTGGTCAATAGGACTCTGCCTATATAATAGTCAAGTATCTTTGAAGCCAGTTATTATAAGATGTTTTGAGTTTTTTTAAGTGTGGGGAGCTTAATCTTAAATTATTTGAATTATTACTAATATTTTTTTCAAAATCTAGTTTTCAAAGAACATCACGTCAAATACAGTGCTCTTCAAAACACAGCTTGGATTTTCAGTGTATTAATTGCTGAAAATTATGGACAAGAAAAAAAAAATTACAGGAATATACCATGCTGCATTGCAAGATAGTAAGACACACACACACACACACACACACACACACACACACACACACACACACACACACACACACACACACACACACACACACACACACACACACACACACACACACAATAATCTAAAATCTGACGAATCATTAAATAAATCTTACTATATCAGTGGACATCACTAATCTATATGATGATTATCATAGACTTTTATTATGAAAAGAGACTCTTGTATGATGTCCGGCGCCACACTTTCGCCCAGTTGCATCATTTCCGCTTTTTCTGTTCACCGGCTGAGGGTCCGCATGTGAGTCTCAACTGACACTTAATCTTAATTCAGAACTTATACACACACTGCTCTGTGTTTATGGATCTCATATATAGAGAAATGCGATCATAACAGCGGCGAACTGTGATTGTAGAGACGAGCGCGCGCTCGTGCGCGTGTGTGATGATGACAGATAGTGATGCAGCTGTATTTATTTACACTTCAAAGTAACTTCATCATAATGTCCATAAAGTGCTTTGTATCATTTAATAACAAACACTTTTTTTTAAATGTATATAAATAAGAGAGTATATGTGTATGTTTGAGACAGTTTGAGCATTTCGTCCTTATAAATTGTCTGTTCCTCTTGCAGTGCAGTCACAATGTTACAACAATGTTGTTGGTTTAGTGATTCAAATGTTTATGAACCTATCCGTCTACATTAATTTCTGTGTTTTATTGTTATTATTGTTATACAGATAGCAGGTCAGAAAAGTGAAACTGAAATTGTAAACCCAATGAATAGATGCAAATCGAAAAATCTTCATTTAAAAGCTGCAGTCCGTAACGTTTTTGTTTTCAAAATGTATATTACAAGCGAGTATATCATGAATCCATTTTCCAAACCGTGTTTTTGTCTTATCCTTAATCACTACCGTACACCTATAAAAAGTGTTTATATTGGGACTATTTTAGACCAGTCGGGTCGCACCACTGCGGAGTAACATGACCAGTTTATACATAAACATAGAGAAGTAGATCCGGCTACAATATTCTTCCGCAAGACGCATGCAGTTTCGTTTATTAACTGCTAGAGCGCAAAAAGTTATGGACTGAAGCTTTGATAAAAGTAAAAATAATAAAAACACACACATGAAGAAAATTATTTTGAATTAAGCAGATAAT
The DNA here is from genome assembly GCF_965113295.1 of Leuciscus leuciscus. Classification (NCBI taxonomy): domain Eukaryota; kingdom Metazoa; phylum Chordata; class Actinopteri; order Cypriniformes; family Leuciscidae; genus Leuciscus; species Leuciscus leuciscus. The sequence goes on from NW_028118175.1 coordinate 9,441, forward strand.
TTCACCCACATTTTCGTTATCATACACAACTTGTCCCAAACCCGAATGACTTGCGTTTTCTTTTCGATGAAACCACAGTGAATGAGGACTGATGCTTTAATGCTTGAATAAATGATGTAAATGTACCATGAAAGCATCTTAACAGTGGCTCTTATGACTTGTTCACTATATATTATAATTATAATTCTTCTGAAGTCATATGATGCTTTGCATGAGGAGCAGTCCGAAAGTTGTTCACTGTCATTCATAAAATAATGTAATCATAAAGTCGGCATGAGTCGGAGCTTGTGCTAGTCTTTTCTTCCCTTATTGTGTCTTATATATATCCGAGTGAAACGCTTCTGGAACAAGAACAGATGTGGGCGGGGCTTGATTGTGTCTGTGGGGAATTGATTGGATGATTGGATGGATGTGGTTTGCTATTGGCTGATCTCATGTGAGTGACAGGTTAAAGCCCCACCCACATCATCAGAGAAGAGAAGAGATGCTGCAAGAGGAACTTATTCTGATTCAAGATTACCAGGAACATGAATTTTAAAACAATAATCATGTGCACCGATAAGTCATATACTGCAATATTCCATTAAAAATAAATTATTTATTTCATGGTGACTTTAATTGTTTTGCTGGAATAAAGAAGTTTAATCTGAAACTTCTAGAGAGCTTAAAGTCCTCCTGTAGTCAATCACTTTATCCCTTAAAACTCATGATCACCAAAATGACACATTTAAACGCTTTTTTCTTCTTCATGCCTTAATATATCTTGAATGTAACTCGACACCCTTGCCTCATTTAGTATACGTGGTTCTGTGAATATGCAAATGAGCCCCGCCTCCACCCACTCACTCCCTCAGCTCAGAGATCCACTGGTTGACGATCACACGTTGATCTGATTGGTTACAAGGTAGTTTGTGACGTCAGAAACACCAGCGATTTCAAAGCGTGTGTTTGAGACTGTCTTTGGTTCACTGCAGTTTTAAGGAGGAAATACTCAGCAATGGTGTCGACTTGTGAATTTACACATGGTTTGTCTTAAAGCATATTAAAAACACCACATAGACACATAAACAACATTAAAAGCTGGATTTTCACCACTGGGGGACTTTAAAATGAGTTTCGCCAAGCGTGTGTGTGACTGATGGAGTGTGTTGTGTTTATTTGCAACGCCAAGGTCAAGGGTTCGATTCCCAGGGAAAGCAAGAACTGATGAGAATGTAAATGTGTATCTTGAAATGCAATGTAAGCGTCTGCCAAATGCATAAATGTAAATGTAAGTGTGTTGTCTAGTCAGAATGGTGGAAGCCGTGCCAGAATCCATTCACTTCCCGACGGAGGAGGAGCGAATCCTGGAGCTCTGGGAGCAGAAGAACTGTTTCCAGGAGTGTCTGAAGCAGTCCAAGAACCGGCCCAGGTGAGTCCTGGGTCATCACAATCATGCTTTGTGTAGTGAATAGGGGAGAGTGGGGTAAGCTGTGCCACTTGAAGTTGTCGTTTAGACAGGAAGAAGTAAAGCAGCACTGCTAGGTATTCGGTTGGGTATCGTTTAAGGTTTAAAGGTTCCAGATTTCGATTCTGCTTATCGATTCCAATAAGGTAAAAAAACAACAACACTTAGATATCATTCACATTTAGTCTTATTACAAAACATTTAATTCTAGCTGAATATCATGAACAATAATCAACAGGCTAAAGAACACTTACGCAAGGAACATTTGCCTTTGGTTTAAAAACACCATAGAAAAACAACTAGCCTAGCTAATATACATTTCAAGCCTTGTTGAAGACAAGTATACAACCAGTAATTAAAAAAAAAAATTATATGTATAAATTATATATGAAAAGTTATATTAATAGTTGAAATCGCAACAAATTGACACAACCGAACGAAGATACGACTGAAATAAACAGTGTTTTTTTAAAGATTTTCAGGTATTCAGGTACAGAAACTGTAATCAAATGTAAAATACCACTGCACTTAAAATATATATAAATAAAATATACATTACAAATATAGTTAAAGTTATTCAGGCAAGAACGAGTGAATTTTCTCTGTGTCTTTTGTTGTTTGATTAGTGTTATTATAGAGACGGCAGCAGGAATATTAGGCTGCTGTCCCTTTAAGAGTTGCTCAGATCCAATATACTGATACACACGCCTGCACCAGTGAAAACATGAATGCTTAAACTCACAGTAAAATAACTTTGTGTGCGCATCTCTGAAAACAGCGTGCAGGTCGTGTTGCGCTTGAATTTTATTTTATTTAAGATTTTGAAAGTCATATTGAAATGCTCACAAAGGAATCGATAAGAGGAATTGAATATGTTATATATTGGGTTATATTGAGGCATTGGATTGTGAAAGATGTACGTTTTCTGTTTCACCCTATTTACATCTTCACAAAGCAGCCTGGAAAAGGTTCAATATCTTTTGTAAACATTGTTTCCTGCATTTGGAGGCAAAGTTCACTGGCGCTTTTGAGCCACTTGCACATCTCACCCCAAAGTGTGTGTTTTTTAACAATGCTTTTAATAATAATTAATGCCTCGATGTTTATAAATGCAACAGATAATCCACGGCTAGCTGTGTTTAAATGATTTTAATGCTCGTGGAGGCAAATAACAGCCCGACGCGAAGCGGAGTGCATTCAAATAGTTTAACGCACAGCTAGCCGTGGATTATCCCGCTTATACCATGGTCATTTGTCAGCATTGACAGGTTAAAGCTGTAAATGATGTTTGCAGCGCAATATTTTACTGAAAGGGTAAAAATGACGGTTAGTTTCGTCAGTTACGGCAGACAGAAATAAAGTTGTGCGGTAAGATTACATTTATTTATTCAATAACCATCATGCGCACACACACACACACACACACACACACACACTGCACTTTGATTTGTCTCATCATGAGGCCGATAGCTGTCAGTCAATAAATGGGAAAACAAAGTAACTTGCGTTACTTATTTGAAAAAGTAACTCGGATATGTTGTTAGATATAATGCGTTGTTTTACTAGTTACTTGAAAAAGTAATCTGATTACAAAACTCAGGTTACTTGTAATGAGTTACTCCCAACTCTGGGTGTGACATCATCAGTTTCCTAATGTTCCCTTCTTCCACATGTCTTTTATACATGTATGTTTATGTGTGTCGTTGATTTGTTTTTCAGGTTCACCTTCTATGACGGGCCGCCCTTCGCTACGGGTCTGCCTCATTACGGCCACATCCTAGCCGGAACCATCAAGGACATCGTGACCCGGTTTGCCCATCAGAACGGCTTCCACGTGGACCGGCGCTTCGGCTGGGACTGTCACGGCCTGCCTGTGGTGAGAATCACTCAACGTCACTTAGACCGTGTGTTAACTACAGGCGCAGCGCCGCCGCGTGATAAAAGGAGTCTTTTCCATGTTAATATAGTGTTTGTCCTGACCAGCCGCGACGGCGACACGTGACGATTCTATTTTAGAAACGTTTTCTATTTTTCTGCGACGTCGCGCTGGAACAACAAACACAAAGTGTGGCGATGATAATCTCAGGTGCTGTTTATGTGCTTTATTTCATGTTAAAAGCGTATAATGTGACTCTGAATATAATTTAGTGCTCCAGCTTTGTAGCTGTAAAAGCAACAATGGATAATTCACCTCAGATCTTGAAATTAAACAAATGGAAACAAGAACATTCAAACTGTGAATAAACAAGTGTATTTTAGTAACTCTTGATTTTTAGTAACTACATACTTGATTATGTAGCTGCTACTTATCCCTTTTTTCTTGTGAGTGCCGTCAGGATTACTCTCTGGTGCTGTGCACTCGCAGCGAGACTCCGCCCACACGCTGTTCTGATTGGCTGTGGGTTTTGATTGATTTTTACGCATCTCGCAGTCACGTCGCGTCTAGTGTGGACAGACAAATGATTTGTCACTGGAATCTTATCACATCGCGTCTGGTTAGAACACGGTGTTAAACCGGCTGGAGAAACGGGGTTCTTGAAAGTTTGTGAATCTAAAAAAAAAAAATTCAAGGCCCTGGAAAGTTTTGGAAAATAAACACACACAGATACACATCCTTGAAAGTGCTTGAATTTATTTTGTTCAAGAAGTTTTCTGGAAAAAATTCCATATTATTCCCTCCGCTCCGCTAATGTGTTATTTCGCCAACACTTCGTGGCCTATACACACTAGCTTGCTTGATTTACTCCAGTTACGCGCATTTACGCGTTACGTTAAGTGTTTCCCGCGGGAGGTTCTTTGTGTTGTACGTTGCCGTGACGTTCACGCGCGCTCGAAACTACTACGATAGAACCTCAACGTTTTTTACTGGACACAACAAATGTGTTCCCACATCAAGTCCTTGAATTTGAGGGTATTGGACCTGGAAAGTCCTTGAATTTAAAGTTAACCAAGGTGTGGGAACCGTGGAGAAAGATCAGCTCCATCATACAGCTCAAAACAGCCCATCTCAAACTTTTGTGAAGTGGTCACTCGCATTATTCACAGTTGCACAAAGTCATTTTCAGTTGCAAAGTAATTTGAGCTTCTGAACTTGAATTAAAGAAACTGGGGGGAAAAAAGTACAGTAATGTAATACCATGGTAATTTATGTACTCCAATCATGCTAACAAACAAGTACCATGACCAAAATATCTTACTTGTTAATAACAGGCCACAACAATATGGAACTACAGCTTAGCCAGTAGTTAGAAAAATGTATTTATATTTTTCAATAAACTCTTTCTATCCCCAAAAAAGTAACTGCATCTTTTATTTGCATTTGTAGCTGTATATTGTGTTTGTGAAGGTTTGCTGCATATAGACACTTTAAAGAGCGCTTTCACATTAGCTGTTGTTCAGTGAAATCCAGTGTTTTCGAAAGTAACCCACACAATCAGGAGTTTCAGGACCAGACTCGATAAGATCACAGCGACAAGCTATTTGTCTCTCTACACCGGTTGCAGACACCACCTAGACTAGCTTTACAAGTTAGACATCATTTTTTCTTTAAGACTGTTAATAACCTTTAAATCAGTTACAGAAAAATGTAGATCGGCCTAATTTGATACTGAAAAGCAGAGCCGATCAGCCCTATACGCACACTACGCAAGGTGCGTAGGGCCCCGCAAATTACTCAAGGCCCCGCCTCCCCTCGTGTCAAAGCGCGTCAATCAATGTTTACAATATCGATGAGAAAATGAAGCGGAACTATCCTTCTGGTCACGAAAAGAGAGAGAAAAAAACACCATAAGAGTTCATTGCAGGAACAGTTATCAGGTAGACTTGTGTGCTCTCCTCTCAAAGTTTGATGTCAGCAAAGAACAGTAGGCTAAAGTTAAGTTGATGTGCGTTGATTTATTATGTTTAATAAACGACAAAGGACAACGGTGTTTGTTTATAAACTGCAGCTCGGAAAAGATAACCGCGTCGCGCGTTAACATGCGATCATATGAACGTGCATGAAATGAAACGCGCACTTTCCAGCAGAAACATCTGTTGTGAGTTGGGACCAGTACAATATGGGCGTGATGGCACTCCTCATTATAGTTTTAAAACAAGACGATGATTATCTAGTTGCTAAGTCAAGGTTTAGTTACAACTCTGCACTAATGCAATATGGAAAGCAATGTATTGACATTGACTATTGATAGGCTCCATTGAATTTAAAATGTTGATTGGCTGGAGATTCTGGTCAATATGGATGCACATCCCTCAGTAAATAATAACCATCAAGAATCAAGAGTATCAAGAATTACTTTTATCATTTAAAAACACAGTGACATGCTATGGCGCCATTTTAGCTTTTATTCATTCACAGGATAATTATGCATTTTTGATATCAATAATTCAATTTGTACTATTTAAAATGTGAATTCTTGATATTAAGAATTAACTTTTTACTAGTAACAATGTCTTCTGATATCAGGAATTACATTTTCACTAGAACTAGTTAAAGGAGGGATTGTAATGGGAACACTGGGGTGTCAGGTGTGACTGTGTGGCAATGGCAAATAGTTCATGGCTCACGGGTCAGGTATGAGGGCCCCTAAACAGAATTTTGCTTAGGGCCCCAGGGAGGTCAGGATCGGCTCTGCTGAAAAGTAAGTCTAAATGCTCCTTATCTAACTTCTAGTGGGTCATACTAGATCTAAAGACACTGTCTTAACATAATGGCTATATTTATGCAACTGACCCCAGTGACAAAATCAATCAAAAATCACAGCCAATCAGAAGAGCGTGTGGGCGGAGTCTCTCTGCAGGCGCACTGCACTCACAGCAAAATCAATCAAAAATCACAGCCAATCAGAAGAGTGTGTGGGCGGAGTCTCTCTGCAGGCGCAATGCACTCAAAGCAAAATCAATCAAAAATCACAGCCAATCAGAAGAGCGTGTGGGCGGAGTCTCTGCAGGCGCACTGCACTCACAGCAAAATGAATAAAAAATCACAGCCAATCAGAAGAGCGTGTGGGCGGAGTCTCTCTGCAGGCGCACTGCACTCAAAGCACTCAAAGCAAAATTAATAAAAAATCACAGCCAATCAGAAGAGTCTGTGGGCGGAGTTTCTCTGCAGGCGCACTGCACTCACAGCAAAATGAATCAAAAATCACAGCCAATCAGAAGAGCGTGTGGGCGGAGTCTCTGCAGGCGCACTGCACTCGCAACCAAATCTATCAAAAATCACAGCCAATCAGAAGAGCGTGTGGGCGGAGTCTCTGCAGGCGCACTGCACTCACAACCAAATCTATCAAAAATCACAGCCAATCAGAAGAGCGTGTGGGCGGAGTCTCTGCAGGCGCACTGCACTCACAGCAAAATCTATCAAAAATCACAGCCAATCAGAAGAGCGTGTGGGCGGAGTCTCTGCAGGCGCACTGCACTCACAGCAAAATCTATCAAAAATCACAGCCAATCAGAAGAGCGTGTGGGCGGAGTCTCTGCAGGCGCACTGCACTCACAGCAAAATCTATCAAAAATCACAGCCAATCAGAAGAGCGTGTGGGCGGAGTCTCTCTGCAGGCGCACTGCACTCACAGCAAAATCTATCAAAAATCACAGCCAATCAGAAGAGCGTGTGGGCAGAGTCTCTGCACTTTAAATGTGTTTATAATATTGAACTGATACTCACTGATGCTTCACAAGACGTTTTACCAAACCTCATCTGTGTCAGACAGCTTGTAAAGACATTCACTTGAGCACAATTCTCAAAACCATCTTCAAAACATCAGTGTTTGTGTGGCATGAATGCGCATGTGCTGAGGATTGGAACAGAGGCACTGATTGATGACAAATGTGTTTACTTTCTTTGGTTTCTCTCTGTAATTGTTGATGTTTTTCAGGAATATGAGATTGATAAAACGCTGAATATCAGAGGACCTGAGGATGTGGCGAAGATGGGGATCGCGGAGTACAACAAGCAGTGCAGGAGCATCGTCATGAGATATGCTAATGAGTGGGAGGTACGAGCGTGTGTGTGTGTGTGTGTGTGTGTGTGTGTGTGTGTGTGAATCTTGATCTTTGAATCGACAGACAGGAATTCTCAAAGTGTCTGTATAACTTTAATTTAGTGCAATAAAAAGAGTGTCAGGTTTAATAACAATTGTCAACTACTACAAATCATTATTGCCCCTTACTTAAAAATTAAACCTTTAAAAAATGTGTGTGTGTGTGTATATACAGTATATACTGTATAGAAAACAGTTATGACTAGCTAGTTATTTTCTGTAATGAGTTCCTGGTCCCTGAGTGTCTTAATCAGTTGTCATGATGGCAAACGTGACCTTTGATTGGAGAGGCCATCCATGAATAACTGCTTCAGAAAACTAGGAATATGCATTACTGTCATTTGCTCTTTTTGGCTCGAGAGCTGCTTGTGACAGGATTGTGATTTTTGAAGTGACCTGTTCCTTCATCATTGCGAGTTCCTCCTAAATGACGTGATTTATTTTTGGTATGATTATGATTTTCCAGACATCTGTGAGACGAATGGGCCGCTGGATTGACTTCAAGAACGACTACAAGACCCTGTACCCCTGGTTCATGGAGACCGTGTGGTAAGATTTAAGATTCCTGCCAGCACTGGCTGTTCCTCATGGGAATGGAAAGTCACTTCAATATTTACAGCCAGTCTGAGATTTTATTGTGAATCCAGAATGTCTGTTTTTTTGGCAAACACCAAGGTCTTATGACGATATAATTGCCTTTTGAATTCACATCTCTGAGATTTGGATCAATCCAAAGTAGTGTTATTTTCTTATTAGTAAACAGAAATAATAGGTTGCATTAACTTAATAACCTAATATATGAACATTTGTCTTATTAACAGAAATAATAGGTTGCATTAACTTAATAACTTAACCTAATAACTTAATTATTGTCTTATTAACAGAAATAATAGGTTGTATTAAAGTAATAACCTAATATATTAATATTTGTCTTATTAGCAGAAATAATAGGTTGCATTAACTTAATAACTTAACCTAATAACTTAATTATTGTCTTATTAACAGAAATAATAGGTTGTATTAAAGTAATAACCTAATATATGAATATTTGTCTTATTAACAGAAATAATAGGTTGCATTAACGTAATAACCTAATAACTTAATAATTGTTTTATTAACCGAAATAATAGGTTGCATTAACTTAATAACCTAATATATGAATATTTGTCTTATTAACCGAAATAATAGGTTGCATTAACTTAATAACCTAATATATGAATATTTGTCTTATTAACAGAAATAATAGGTTGCATTAACGTAATAACCTAATAACTTAATAATTGTTTTATTAACAGAAATAATAGGTTGCATTAACTTAATAACCTAATATATGAATATTTGTCTTATTAACCGAAATAATAGGTTGCATTAACTTAATAACCTAATATATGAATATTTGTCTTATTAACAGAAATAATAGGTTGCATTAACTTAATAACTTAACCTAATAACTTAACAATTGTCTTATTAACAGAAATAATAGGTTGCATTAACTTATACTAACTTTATTTCTTATTAGTAAACAGAAGTAATAGGTGTCATTAACTTAATAACTTAACCTAATAACTTAATAATTGTCTTATTAACAGAAATAATAGGTTGCAATAACTTATTTTTGCTGTTTTCCACTTTTTTTAAATGAAGTCCATCATTTGAAAAGGTAAAATGCAAGACAGAAAACCATTTAAACCAGCAGATGTGCACATGATAGTGACTACGGCAAAAACTGTAAAAATCAGCCAGTCAGTCTGTAGAAATGTGAGGTTTGACTGGGTGATTTTTGAACACTTTTATAGTATTTTTAGAGGACACTTGATCTATAAATAAGATAGTGATGCACGATATATCGGCCACCATATCGGTATCGGCCGATATAAGTTAATGTTAAATGTTATCGTTATCGGCCCAATAAAAAAATCTGTCCGATTATTTTAGACCAATAAATAATGTAATGTTTCCTTCAGCTGAGACGCTTCAGATGTGCACTGTTCAACATGATGCTCCGGAATCGCTTGAAATATGATTGGAATCACTTCAAAAAAGGAAAATACAGTTCAGTGCAACACAAGTCTGTCATATCGGCTACATAAAATGTGTGTTTGGGACATTGATTTTAATGATGAGACTTGTTTAGTAATCATGCTCTCAAAACATGATATATAAAATTAGATTTAGATTTATCGGCCAATATATCGGTTATCGGCTTTCAAATATAAAGAGTTATCGGTATCGGCCTAAGATTTCATCCCTAAAATAAGATAAGCCAACTTTCAGTTTTCAGCGTTTACATTGATTAGATATAATGGCAGCTGGACACACGTGACGTGACGAGAGGGGTGTTGTGTTTCAGGTGGGTGTTTAAGCAGCTGTTCGACACGGGTCTGGTGTATCGTGGGGTGAAGGTCATGCCGTTCTCCACCGCCTGCAACACACCGCTCTCCAACTTCGAGGCCAATCAGAATTACAAGGTCAGGATGATGCTGAGCTCACTGATGTTCTCCAAGTCATCACTGGATCTTTGGTGAACAGAAAGTTCAAAAGAACAGCATTTATCTGAAATATAAAGCTTTTGTAACATTATTCACTACCGTTCAAAAGTTTGGGGTCAGTAAGAATTTTTTAAGGGGGGGGGGGGGAGGGATAAAATAAATCAATACTTTTATTCAGCAAGGATGAATTATATTGATCAAAAGTGGCAGTAAAGACATTTATAATGTTATAAAATATTATATTTCAAATAAATGAAATAGAACTTTCTATTCATCAAAGAATCCTGAAAAAAAAAAGTGTATATACAGGTGCTGGTCATAAAATTAGAATATCATCAAAAAGTTGATTTATTTCAAGAATTCAACTTAACAGGTGAAACTAATATATTATATAGACTCATTACATGCAAACTGAGATATTTCAAGCCTTGTTATAATTTTGATGATTATGGCTTACAGCTTATGAAACCCACGAAATCAAAATCCCAGAAAATTAGAATATTACATGAAATCACACAGTAATTACACAGTAATACCATGGTCATTGAACCAGGTTTTGGTTATTTTGGCAGTGTGGGCAGGTGCAAATCGCCAAAGCAGCCATATCACCCTGTAGCCCAAGACTGGTTTCCCACTGAAGCTAAGCAGGGTTGAGCCTGGTCAGCACCTGGATGGGAGACCTCCTGGGAAAACCAGGTTGCTGCTGGAAGAGGTGTTAGTGAGGCCAGTAGGGGGTGCTCAACCTGTGGTCTGTGTGGGTCCTAATGCCCCAGTGTAGTGACGGGGACACTATACTGTCAAAGAGCACCGTCCTTCGGATGAGACGTAAAGCCGAGGTCCTGACTCTCTGTGGTCACAAAAAAACCCAATATCCCTTGGCCAAGGCACAAATTTGGCCCTTGGCCCCTGTCCATCATGGCCTCCTAATTATCCCCATATACTGATTGGCTTCATCACTGTCTCCTCTCCACCAGTAAGCTGGTGTGGATGCTGCACATTGGTGGTGGCTAAGGAGATTCCCCCCTTCTATGTAAAGCGCTTTGAGTGCAGAGAAAAGCGCTATATAAATGTAATGAATTATTATTATTATTATTTATTATAATTAAATCCTGCTGGAAAATGAAGTCAGCATCTCCATAAAGCTTGTCTGCTGAAGGAAGCATGAAGTGCTCTGGAAGTGTCCTGGTAGACGGCTGTGTTGAGTGGACAGCACAGTGGACCAACACCAGCCGATGACACGGCTCCCCAAACCAACATAGACTGTGGAAACTTCACACTGGACTTCAAGCATCTTGGATTGTGTGCCTCTCCATTCTTCCTCCAGACTCTGGGACCTTGGTTTCCAAATGAGATGCAAAATTTGCTCTCATCAGAAAAGAGGACTTTGGTCCACTGTGCTTTATTAAATCCAGAGTCAACGCAGACGTCTACCAGGACATTTCAGAGCACTTCATGCTTCCTTCATTTCCTAGCAGGATTCCATAATCATCAAAATTATAACAAATAAAGGCTTGAAACATCTCAGTTTGCATGTAATGAGTCTATATAATATATTAGTTTCACTTGTTAAGTTGAATTCTTGAAATAAATCAACTTTTTGATGATATTCTAATTTTATGACCAGCACCTGTATATCTGTTGTCAACATTGATAATAATAATAATAATAAATGTTTCTTGATCATCATATTAGAATGATTTCTGAAGGATCATGTGACACTGAAGACTGGAGTAATGATGCTGAAAAGTAGGGCTGCACAATATATCAATTATCGAAATATTGCAAATGTGTTTATCACAACGGCTTGCAGTAACTGGGGTCATGAACAAAAGACAAAGAGAAAATCACTCACTGCTCTTGTAGCTTTAATAAGAATGTGTATATATTTAATTCATACAGTGCAAACAAAGCAGTGTTTATTTTTACGTTTGATTATTGAGTTTGTGTTGTTAAATAACCCTAATGTAGGCTAACCTGAACCCCTGAACCCTGAGGTTTACTCTGATGTTAAAATAACACTTCTTACGCTACAGTAAAACACTGATGTTCACTGGCAGAAGCTGGAGGGATGTTTTATTGTCACAAAAAGAATGTGAAACATTAATAATAATAATTTTAAATCTATATTTAAGATAATTTAAGTTTATTTTACACACTTAAAGCATTATCATATCGAATATCGCATTAAGTTGTTATCACATATTGCATATCGTGCAGCCCTGCTGAAAGTGTGTGAAGCTCACTGCTGTTCTCCATGTCATCACTCGTCTGTGTAAAGATGTGTAAAGTGCTTGATTTGCTCCTCAGGATGTGCAGGATCCGTCTGTGATCGTGACCTTCCCTCTCGTGGAGGACGAGACCGTGAGTTTCCTCGCGTGGACCACCACACCCTGGACCCTTCCCAGCAACCTGGCCCTCTGCGTCAACCCCGACCTCAGCTACGTCAAGGTCAAAGGTGCGCTTCATCTGCAGTTATGTGGAAGCAAAAATGAAGTTATTACGTATATTAATAACTGGATAGCCATTAGACTACAAGCACTGGCGTTCAGACGTTTGGGATCGGTACGATTTTTAATGTGTCTTAAGCTCAGCAAGGCTGCATTTATTTCATTAAAAGTACAAAAAAGTCCATTAATATTGTTAAATGTTATGAATATATTTAAGATAAAGATTTCTATTATCTATTATTTCTATATAGTAAAGTGTAATTTATTCCTGTGATCAAAGCTGAATTTTCAGCATCATTACTCCAGTCTTCAGTGTCACATGATCCTTCACAAATCATTCTAATATGAGGATTTGATGCTCAAATATACACTAATTATATTATCAATGTTGAAAACAGTTTTTTTTTCAGGATTCTTTGATTAAATTAAGTGTTTAGACCGGAGGGTAGCCAATCGCACCGTCTTGAATGAAGCACTTTTAGCTCTAGATAAAAATATTATAGATATAAGCTCTGAAAGATCATTAGCATAAACAACCCTGAGTGGCGAGTGTGTGTGAACCGCTCCGTTGTTCTGACACGCTGCTCACTTTAATCTGTCGTCAAGTTTTATTTATTATAAAGCACAATGTTTCTCTTGGCCAGACTGAATGTGGAGTAAATCACCTGATGAGTGTGTGTGACTGGGTCCTTAAAAAGACTTAAATTCAGTTTGATCAAATATAAGGCCATGAATAGTCTTTAATATATTAAATGGTATTAGAAAAGTCTTAATTTTCTAAGTCTAAATTTAAAAAAGTCTAAATTTCAAGAGGTCTTACATTTCGGGTCAGAATAACAGGACTATAGATATGGCTCACTTTGTGCTTTCGAGCTCAAAGCAGGTCATTAACAAGAGCCACCGAATGATGAATGTGGAAATGTTGCACTCAGTGTGCAAGGCCCTTACAGCCTGACCCAGTTGGTCCTGTGGTTCCTGCAGTGACTGACAGGGGGCGCTGTGAGCCTGTGGAGTCACCAGCTCTACTTCTGCTGCAGGAGAGAGACGTGCTGAATACCAATGTGTGTGTGTGTGTGTGTGTGTGTGTGATCCACATCTCTGCCCAATCATTTCCCAGCCTGCCCTGGGGAAGTGCCATGTTTTATTGATGTTTCTCTCTCCGTGTGTGTGTGTGTGTGTGTGTGTGTGTGTGTGTGTGTGTGTGTGTGTGTGTGTCGTTGTATCAGAGCGGTTTTTTCTCAGGTCCCATCGAATCCCTTTTGAATCTGTGTGTTGTTTAGAGATGCTGCTGTGATTGACAGCTTATATCTACATGACGCATCATCTGTGTTGCCCTTACATGTTATCTATATCCACCTTATTCCTGACGCTCTGAAGTATGGGTGGCTCTTCTGGTTTGGGGAACTTCCATTCAAAAAGACTGAAACTAATCATTTGAAATCATAAGATTGCCCTATTAATAAAGCTTATCTGTCAGTTTCCCTTCATGTGTTATTTCCAGACATCATGAGAATAACGTAACACTTGGTATTTTAACGTGACATTATTACAAACATATCTACTGTGGCAAGAGCTCTCTTCAGTCGCTGGATTCTTTTCCTCATGATTCTTTCATTTTTTTCCTTTTGCATTCCACTGTAAAAGTATGAAAAATTACAATATACATATACTGCACATTTGTGTGTTCTCCCGATTTAATTTACGAAATATGCCATTAATAATTCACTGGAATGCATGAATCTCTGGTTTTTCTCCTCAAATCCAGGTTTGTTTTCACTGGTAAATACAATTTATTATCAGTCAAAATGACGGAAATCACTTTGAAATAGTATCACGCAATGATATTTAACTTGTCCGTAATTTCTATTTATTTATTTATTTATTTAACAGGGACCATACAGTCAAACATAAGCCTGTAACTGATGCGCACTCACTCACTCACTCACTCACTCACTCACTCACTCACTCACAGTCACTCTCACAGTCACTCACACACACACACACACACACACACACACACACTCACTCACTCACTCACTCACTCACTCACTCTCACAGTCACTCACTCACAACCAGAACAACAACAATAATTAGAAATGGTTACAGTTTTGGTTCTGTGTAAAGAATCACTCTTTGTGGTTATTCATGTTGAAAGTACCTTGTTGATGCTTTTATACCTTTAAATGTCCTTTTAGTGTTCGATGGTTGAAGGGTGAGTAGAATAGTCATCTCATTGTACCCAGTTAAAAAAACCTGTATTATTGTGTTCATAGAGCGAGTCTTTCTCTGATAGTTTACAGCTTAACGGAAGTTACACCCATAATTCATTCAAAGCTTCATGGGGCGCAGGAATAAGGGACACAGCTGGCACATCTTACCCCTAACCGTCTGCTTGTTCATTAATGTTTTGATCACTGTGTTTGTCTCTTATCATGTGTAATGTGTCTCAGATAACACCTATATAAGACACAGCTGGCACATCTTACCCCTAACCAATGTTTTGATTTCTGTGTTTGTCATGTGTAATGTGTCTCAGATAACACCTATATAAGACACAGCTGGCACATCTTACCCCTAACCAATGTTTTGATTTCTGTGTTTGTCATGTGTAATGTGTGTCAGATAACAGCTCGCAGAAGGTTTACATCATGATGGAGGCCAGACTCATCGCTCTCTTCAAAACGGACGCTGAATACACCATTCTGGACAAGTGAGTTTATTAGTGCAGACTCTGAACCACACGATGATGTCACTTCCTTGTTTATAAAGAAACCCCTGTGTCCTGAAGTTTCTATTGGCCAGAGGGAATGCGTAGTATATCACCTGACGAGTGAGTGTATGTTAGTGAGTGTGTGCAGCTGCTCCGGCGTCGAAACACCGGCGGACTGTGTCCAGCTCACTCAGGGCGGGGCTATGCTAATACTGTAGTGCCAATCAACAGTCGTGGGCGGGGCTTGTGTCCAGCTCACTCAGGGCGGGTCTATGCTAAAACTGCAGTGTCAATCAACAGTCGTGGGCGGGGCTTGTGTCCAGCTCACTCAGGGCGGGGCTATGCTAATACTGTAGTGCCAATCAACAGTCGTGGGCGGGGCTTGTGTCCAGCTCACTCAGGGCGGGTCTATGCTAAAACTGCAGTGTCAATCAACAGTCGTGGGCGGGGCTTGTGTTCAGCTCACTCAGGGCGGGTCTACGCTAAAACTGCAGTGTCAATCAACAGTTGTGGGCGGGGCTTGTGTCCAGCTCACTCAGGGCGGGGCTATGCTCAAACTGCAGTGTCAATCAACAGTCATGGGCGGGGCTTGTGTCCAGCTCACTCAGGGCGGGTCTATGCTAAAACTGCAGTGTCAATCAACAGTCGTGGGAGGAGCCTGTGCAAAGTGATGTCACATTGGCCCGAATCTGAGAACGGCTTGTTCTGAGACAGTGCTTACGATTTATGGGGATTTTTAAAAAAAGCACTGTGTGGATTTTTATCATTATAGGGTGGTTGTGTACACACACTGCCAACACACATTTATGTTCAAACACCATGTAAAAGTGAATTTTGCATAATAGGGGCCCTTTAAATTCAGTTTGATAAAATGTAAGGCCTTAAATAGTCTTTAATATATTAAATGGTATTAGAAAAGTCTTAATTATCAATTCAAAAGGTCTTTAATCTGGGGACAGAATAGCAGGACTATAGATATGGCTCACTGTGATTATTAAACTTCAAAAGGCCGTGATTTAACTGAAGTAAAAACACGATTTCGAAAGGTTTGCGCTTTCATAGTTAAATGAATGTATATCTGAAGGGAACTTTCTTCAGAAAAGTTTCAATGACATTTTCATCTCACCTCCGTATAATAGAGTAGTGTTTATAAGCGCAGAGTGTTTGTTTACAGAGGTAACTTGTGTGTGTGTGTGTGTGTGTTTTTGTGTGTGATTTTATATGATTGTGTGTAAGTGTGTTATTGTATGTGTGAATGTGTGTTATTTTTGTGTGTGTGTCTGATTGTGTGTGTTTTGTGTGAGTAAGTGACTGAGTGTGTGTGTGTGTGTTCTCTGAGCAGTGTGCAGGGCTGATAACAGTAAGCTGAGGTATTGTGGGATTAGTCCTGAGCCGAACTGCTATTATTGATTAATATCTCTGCTCTTGATGAAAGTTCTTCAGGAGGTGATGCTGTGACTGGAATGAGGAGCAAGAGTAGAGCTGATTTCACTGCACTTCTTAATGTTTGTGTTAAAACAAGTCATTAATTTACTCACCACACCATATTCCAAACCTGGATGATGTTTTCTTTGTGCTCCTTCATCTGTTGAACACAAAAAATGAGAAATTATGATGATGGAGCTGGTCACTCTTTTACATGCAATTACAGTCAATTTAGCAGCTTCAAAAGAGCAACGTTAAAGTGTCATTAAAGACATTCAGACCAGTTTTGTGTGAGAATGTGTGTTAGACGTGTAAAGCTGCTTTGAAACAATCTATTTTGTTAAAAGCGCTATATAAATAAGGGAGACTTGACTGTTCACAACTCAATTAAATTCTCAGCTGTTTTTCTGTATTGATCAATCAAAGACCCTTGTAAGTGTTCATATCCGGAAAGGTCAGAGAGTGTTTTGGCCTTGTGTTTCAGTTATTCCAGTAATTCTCCGACCGCTGTGCTGTTGTAGTTCAGTGCTGATAAAGTGTGTTTTTGTTTTATAGATTTCCTGGCAAGAACCTGAAGGGCAAAAAATACAAGCCTCTTTTTGAGTACTTCATCAAGGTAAACTGTGTAACGCTGCATCTCATACTCTCACGTCTCTTTAGAGTGAACATAGATTGAGGAAATACTGACAGAATGATATTTTTGGGGGTCAACAAACACTCTGGTGCGGTTTTTGACCGAAATATTATAATAATTTTTTTTATTTATATATATATATTTTTTCTTCATCGGAATGGTACAAAACTTGGTAAAGGTGAACACACAAAAAAATTATTAAATCATGGATGAGATTCGAACAGGTTAAATGGTCCTGAAAAAAATAGTCACACTTGTGCTCCTCGCTGTCAAAAATGAGCGCATTAGAAATGAATGTGAGACGAAGTTCCTCTAGTGGAAGCGTTTGGTACTGCAGCCAAACACAATCGCACTGAAAGATCATTTTATCCGATATCAGGCTCAAATTTTGACCACAACTTGTTTAGACTTGTGGCTTTGATTTTTCACACAGTTTGAGAGGAAAACATGTTTTTGAAAGTATATATTTCATATTTAATTATAACAATAAAAGTAAAATTGTTACTTTTTTTAAGTTCCCTTTTTTCTTTTTCTTTTCCTTTCTTTTCTTTTTTTCACTTCAGCAATAATCTGCCATGTGTCGTCTTTGAAAAGAGATCAAACTTAAGTCTGTTGCTGTAAAGCATTCAAGATTAACGACAGTTTAAGTTGGAAATTTAAACTCAAAAAGTGAATAAATGGATTATAAATATAGCATAAATATAATTTAGTACCATAAAATCCCCTAAAAATACAAAATAGTAAATAAAAAACATTATAGAACTAGAATATAGTACATTAATTTCATTGAAATAAAACAATTTATAACAATTTATTCTGCAATTTTTGACCGACACGCGAAGAGCACCAAAGCTGAGACTTCTGTCAGTGTCGTTTAAGGATTATAATAAAGTTTCTGACCATAAGTGTTGCTTTTAATCCATGCATCCGTGAGTGTGTGAAGTTGCACCAAATCCACTCCTTAAAGTGTCATCAGTCAGGATGATATGACAAGTCTTTCTGTTTAAAGCTCTGCATCTGTTAAATGTGATCTTGACGAATGCTTGTTTGTCCTCTCAGTGTAAGGAGAGTGGGGCGTTCTCTGTGGTGGTTGATAACTACGTGCGTGATGATGACGGGACAGGAGTGGTTCATCAGGCCCCGTACTTTGGAGCTGTAAGTCACTTCTATATTGTACTTGCATTCAATTGTGTGCTTCGGGGATTGTGGGTAAAATCGTGTCCTAACCAGACGCAAAATGCGATAAGATTCCAGCAACAGAGTCTCACTGAAAGCACACTGCACTCACAACCAAATCAATCAAAAGTCACAGCCAATCAGAAGAGCGTGTGGGCGGAGTCTCTGCAAGCGCACTGCACTCACAACCAAATTAATCAAAAAACACAGCCAGTCTTAAGAGCGTGTGGGCGGAGTCTCTGCAGGCGCACTGCACTCATAACCAAATCAATCAAAAATCACAGCCAATCAGAAGAGCGTGTGGGCGGAGTCTCTGCAAGCGCACTGCACTCACAACCAAATTAATCAAAAATCACAGCCAGTCTTAAGAGCGTGTGGGCGGAGTCTCTGCAGGCGCACTGCACTCACAACCAAATCAATCAAAAATCACAGCCAATCAGAAGAGCGTGTGGGCGGAGTCTCTGCAAGCGCACGACTCTCGCAGTGAAATTGATAAGTATATAATGAAGTATAATGAAGTTCACAAATATTGCACCATGATTAAAAAAAACACACTGAGTTACTGAAACTATCTTTGAATCGGTTTGTCAGTATAGCTATAGAGGTCACAAAATGTTTTATTCATACTCATATTAGATGCTTATAACATTAAATAAGGCCCATAACCACTACCTAAGATTATCATTGTCATAGCTGACATGTTCTTGTTCCAGAAACCGTTTCTAAAATAGAATTGTTCATATCGCCAGCTGGATAGGACAAAACCTCTGACTAACATAGAAACCTTTTATCACGCCTCGCTTCTGCTTAGGACACAGTGTAATGTTGCTTTATTGAGTATTGGTATACAATAACAGAAGGCTTTACAATGACTAGGGTAAACTGAGTTTGAATAATTACAATGATCAATAGTAATACATTACGGTAACACTTTATTTTAGTGTCCTTGTTACATATGTTACAGGTACTTACCATAGTAATAACAGTAAATTATACATAATTACATTCAACTAACCCTCAACCAAACCTTAATCCTACCCTAACCCTATAGTAAGTAGATGTAGTTAATTAATATTACTCAGTACTTAATATAATTACACTGTAACAATGACACTAAAGTGTGACCTAAATTACTTCTAAAGTTCTCCACGTCATATGATTTTTCTTTTTCTTAAATCATCCATCAATGTGCAGTTGAAATTAGTGAATCATCATTCCCAACAGACCTATAATTTCATTTATATTATTTCATTTGTAAGAAAACCAAAAAGCAGATCCAAGACGCCCTTGAACAGTTCCCATCAGGTCGGCTGAAGAAAGTCTTGGGGTCGTTAGATAAACCTTGAAGCGCAGGTGAAGCGGTTTATTAAGAAGAGTGGCTTGTGGGTGACCGACGTGAACCCTGGTCCGCCGTCTTCTCACAGCAGAACTCTTGAAGGGAGAAAGACAAACAGATGATGCTAAAAATGGAGAAATCCTACAGGAAGAGCTATTGTTATGCACATGAGCTGAATGATTCATTACAGGAGAACAGCCAGAACGCCCAGTAAAGGACACAGAGATGTCCTGGAGTGCTCAGACGTCACTGTGCTGTAAACCTGTGTTTCCAAACCTTTCTCTGGCCACGGCACACCACTATATAAAAACATAACGGCAACACTTTACAATAAGGTTCATTAGTTAACGTTAATGTATTAACTAACACGAACTTACCATGAGCAGTACAATTGTTACTGTATTTTTTATTCGTTGTTAACGTTAGTTAATACAAATCCCGCTGTTCATTGTTTGTTCATGTTAGCTCACAGTGCTTTAACTAATGTTAACATGATTTTAATAATGTATTAATAAATGTTGAAATTAACATTAGCAAAGATTAATAAATGCTGTATTAGTGCAGTTCATTATTAGTCCATGCTAATGCTGGGATCACACCAAAAGATAATCGGGCTGATTTTGGGCCGATTTTCCCCCCTTCCGACAATCCTAGCTGTGTCCCGATTATCTTGATGGTTCTACAGATTATTTTATCAGATTTTCCCTTGGTGTGAGGTGTGTTAAGAGTGTCCGAACCTGATCGGAAGAACGTCGGCCCGAGGACAAACACAAGCACGCTCTGGAGATTATCACGTGAAACAAAACAATATCCATTCAGAAAGCGAGATGATGGAAGACACGGCCATTCACACACACACACACACACACACACACACACACACACACACACACACACACACACACACACACACACACACACACACTTGCAGGAAGCTGAGTGCTAAGGGTTCAGAGAGGTTCTATAGAGGGATTAAATAACTTTTTCTAAACAGACAACAAATTCAATAAAGAACAAATAAAGACAATAAAGAATATATTTCTGTATAAAAGGTTATATATAATGGTGGGTACAATGTTTTTTTTTTCACATGACATCTGACTAGATGTGAAAGATATGAAGAAAAATGAAGTTAATTCAGCCAGCGCACATACCTGTATTTTCTTCCTGTTTTCGGTCGAAGTCCACAGTAGTCGATTGTCGAGTTCACACGCATAGGTTTAGTATCTATGATCACGCGCGTGAACTCGACAATCGACTACTGTGGACTTCGACCGAAAACAGGAAGAAAATACAGCTATGTGCGCTGGCTGAATTATATCTTTCACATCTACTGCAGTCAGATTCACCGCGTTCACTCTGAAGGAATCATTCACAATGGCTGTGCACTTGTAATGACACATCAAGGATGTTAAGAGGCTAAAAGCAGATATAAAACGTGCCCCATTGAAGTCAACAGGGTGCAAATTTTAAAAAGATGATAACACGGTGTAGGCAACACTGATTTCTGTCGTTGTTCTCTGTACTGACAGCACTCCAAATTTACAAAAAAATGAGCTCAATGTTAAAATTGACCGGAGTTCTCCTTTAAATCTAGGATTTTTTGTCCTTATGTATGTGGTCTATCACATTTTGAAAATCTTATAAGATGTAAAAAATCTTTTGGTGTGTACCCAGCTTAACTAATGTTAACTAATGAACCTTATTGTAAAGTGTTACCAAAATAACAAAATTGCACAAACATGCATTGCTTCAAATGGCATATAAATCTATATATTAGGCTTTATTAAAACTAGTACTCACATTTAATATGAAAGCTTAAGTCAGGTAGGAACACAATAAGTATGATGTTGATAAAACAACTAATTTACATATTAAACACTCGTCTAAGTTGGTATTGTGGCTTTATATAGCTATGTTCAGACACTTGCACGTGTCATTATAATATTAACATTTTATGAAAGTCAAGCTCAAAGTGAGTTACCAGCGAATGACAGATATAGTTTGTCTGTCGCATCTCATGTGCATCGCATTACGCTTTCATCAGCGTACAGGAGATAAAGTTTAAAATGGCCGCTCAGTTTTCTTCTTCTTGTTAATCTCACGATCGAAAGATGAAGCGCCAAGCACAAGATATTTAAAACACTATATTTGCTTTCAGACTAGACGGCAAAGACTAAGACTATTCTCTGCTCTTCAAATGCAAAAAGCGTTAGCATTTATGTACAGTGTGTCTTGAGTAAATAAAACGCTGTACTTACGCAAACATCAGTTCTTTATTTTCCCTTGCATTGCAAACAAGCAGAGATCACAGTTTAAATAGAGCCGGCGTTATGAAGTTTGACTGACAGTTTGAGGAGCCAATGGGTTAGTCAAAACCTCTTTTAAATGCTTTTTATTGGTTAATTAGGTAACACTTTACAATAAGGTTCATTAGTTAACATTAATGTATTTACTAACATGAACTAACAATGAGCAAAACATTTGTTACAGTATTTATTAATCTTTATTAATATTAATGAATAAAAACACAGCTGTTCATTGTTTGTTCATGTTAGTTCACAGTGCGTTAACTAATGTTAACAAACACAACTATTGATTTTTATAATGTAGTAGTAAATTAATTAGTAGAAATTAATATTAACTAAGATGCTGAAAAGGTATTGTTCATTCTTAGTTCATGTTAACTAAGGTAGTTAACTAATGTTAACTATTGAACCGTATTGTAAAGTGTTAACGTTAAATATTTGTAAAATCCACATATAGATGTAAAGGATGACCAACAGCATTAATTTTATAAAACAATGACAAAATATAGAGAGATTCAATGTTTTGGCCCAACAGCGCAATTATATATATAACGGGGCGTGGTTGATGGCTGGGGGCGTAGTTTGGGGGAGGCGTAACTAAGGGTGGGGGCGTGGTTTGGGGAGGCGTGGCTAAGGGTGGGGGTGTGGTTTGGGGAGGCGTGGCTAAGGGTGGGGGCGTGGTTTGGGGGTGAATGCATCAAAAAATACTTGACAAATGCATTCACAACCTTGCAACTATGTTATTGTACTTTAATACATAAAGAAATACATCCTTTCCATTCAACATTTGGCCCGCAACAATAGAATAATATTTTTAAAAATTTGTTTAGCTTTTAACTCCTTTTACATGACACAATTTTTTTTTCATGGCCATAGGTTGAAATAAAATAAATCTACTACACTATTTCCTCCTGATGTTCTCTTGTAGCCTTTACTTTCCTTTCCTTATGTGGGCTTCTAGGTCGCTAGCACCTTTATTTGGGAATTTTCTCTGTAAATCATCTGTGAATTTACATTTGGCCTTTTTTTTTTTTTTTTTCGCTGTTAGCTACTTACATCTTATCTCGCACTTGACCGTAAACGGAGGCGTCGACTCGAGTCATGCTGCTAAAATTCTGTGAACAAAGTCCGCCTACTTTGATTTGATTGGTCATTCAAAAATTCTGACATTGACGAGCAGTGACAGACCAATGAGGCTGAGATGAACACACACACACACACACACACACACGCGCCTCTGTTTTCTGACGTGCTCTCTGCTTGGTGCCACTGCGGATTGAGGAACGCGCTGATTATAACAAGACGGGGCGAAGCCAAAGCTGGTTTCATATGTTTTGTGTGCAAAGGCAAGCGCCAGTCAGTTTAAAGTACACGCTTAATGGTCCCAAGAAAAACAGTGAAAACCAGACATTTTCATGAATTTATAAAAAAAAAAAACCCGGACGCCCCGTAAAAAGTGGACATGTCCGGGCAGAAGAGGACGTTTGGTCACCCTACATTTATGCATTTGGCAGACGCTTTTATCCAAAGCGACTTACATTGCATTTCAAGTACACATTTACATTCTTATCAGTTCTTGCATTCCCTGGGAATCGAACCCATGACCTTGGCGTTGCAAGCGCCAGCGCTCTACTGGTTGAGCTACAGGAACGCCTTTGAGCAGGATCGTATCATTGGGCTCATTTCTCTTGTGTGTCATATGACAGATGTTTGTTTTTCCCATTGCTAGCACAGTGCCAGTGTGTTCTGTCATTGATTCATGGGAAACACTTTCACTGTGCTCTCAGAATCTCAGAATCACAGGTTTTGCACTTCACAGAAAGTTTCCTCTGTCCACAGGATGATTACCGCGTCTGCATGGACTATAAGATCATCCAGAGAGACTCTGCTCCCATCTGCCCCGTGGACTCATCCGGTGTGTTCACCGCAGAGGTCACACACTTCGCTGGTCAGTACGTGAAGGTACGGATGCTGTCCGCATTTACACTGCAGGTCCTGATGCCCAATTACAATTTCCTTTTTTCACGACCGTGCTTACATATTCTTTTAAAAGTGTATCTGATATCTTTTATAGTAATATGATATCTATCATTTACACTACACTTGGCGAAACAAACAAAAAAATAACATTATGATATTAAGAGTTTAATTTATTGACATGGAATTCATAGAAACATTTTTAATGCAATAGTTTCATCCTTATATCAAAATCATTATATAGTACAGTACTTCAAGACAGTGATTATGTTCATAGATCCGCTATAAAACGGTCCCGTGGTAGAGCTTTTGTTAAGCATGTCAGAGGTTCTGGGTTCGAATCTGCCCTCGTTGAGGTTATTTTTCCTCATTAAAACCAAATGTGTTCATCAGAGATTGTATATCAATCAAGAGCAGGGACATGTTTGTGTGCATTTTATTTGGTGATTTCACTGGAACGAATAGAGAGTCTCTGCAACGGGACTGAAGCATGAGCCGTTGAGCACTCAGGATGATTTCAAACGCGATATTTCAGCGCCAGATCGCCTCTGATTTAACACAAACGAAAAAAATTTAAACTCTGCTAGTCAACTAGAGATGTTTTATTTGTTATAGATATATCTGTTCTGCGAAATGTTTCAAAAAGTCACTTTGACAGTGGAATATCTGATCTGTCCACTTACATGGCAGGCGCACTGACAGGGTTCCCTGTATAATATACAGCTTTAGTTGAGAGAGATGTTTTCTTTGAGAAAACCTTACATGTATTGAACCTGATTTAGATCCAAATGAATAGAATCACAAGCTTGTGAATCGAAATTGAGCAGTGAAATTTGTGTCAATACCCAGCCCTTTAGTTAACTGTTCATCTCTGAGTTACTCGGCGTTACTGAATGAACCTGCATTTTTAAACAAATTGGTTAAGTGTTTGATTCAGTGATCCATTCATAAAGAGAGTCACTTGCTTAGTTTCTAAATGAATCTGTATTTTGAACAAATTGGTTGAGTGAATAATTCAGTGATCCATTCAAAAAGAGTCACTTGCTTAGTTTCTAAATGAATCTGCATTTTTAAACAAATTGGTTGAGTGTTTGATTCAGTGATCCATTCATAAAGAGAGTCACTTGCTTAGTTTCTAAATTAATCTGTATTTTGAACAAATTGGTTGAGTGTTTGATTCAGTGATCCATTCATAAAGAGTCACTTGCTTAGTTTCTAAATGAATCTGTATTTTGAACAAATTGGTTGAGTGAATAATTCAGTGATCCATTCAAAAAGAGTCACTTGCTTAGTTTCTAAATGAATCTGTATTTTGAACAAATTGGTTGAGTGAATAATTCAGTGATCCATTCAAAAAGAGAGTCACTTGCTTAGTTTCTAAATTAATCAGCATTTTTAAACAAATTGGTTAAGTGTATGATTCAGTGATCCATTCATAAAGAGTCACTTGCTTAGTTTCTAAATGAATCTGCATTTTTAAACAAATTGGTTGAGTGAATGATTCAGTGATCCATTCATAAAGAGAGTCACTTGCTTAATTTCTAAATGAATCTGTATTTTGAACAAATTGGTTGAGTGAATGATTCAATGATCCATTCATAAAGAGTCACTTGCTTAGTTTCTAAATGAACCTGCATTTGTGAACCTATGGAAGGCAGTGCTGTAGTTCAGCCAGTCACATTCAGATCAGACTTCATTCTGGGATACAACGCTCACTTTTCATAATCCAATCAACGACTCTTTGTTTCTTGGTCAATAGCCATTTCGCATAGAAATGCATCAGTAATATAAAATGGTAAAGAGTGTTGCAGTAGAACTGGTCTCTGGCAGTGAAGTGTTCATCTGAGGAGACTTGAGCAGTCCAGCACTCACAGGAGCAGTTCAGCTCCACACTCTTTAAGGAAACTCCTAGTCTCCAGCGTGACGTTCAGCGGGTGTGTAGGTGTGATTGGGTGACAGAGGGACTATGATGTCAGCAGTTTAGCCCAGCGCCAGATGACTGACAGAGAAACTGAGCTCTGTTTCCCGAGAATAACTTTCCTCATAGTTCTGCTCTGTCATTTTGTGTTTCGGCACTCATAGTCGGT
>NW_028118174.1:0-35387 GCF_965113295.1 Leuciscus leuciscus
CACTTTTTCAAACAAAAACATATTTTTTTTAACAAAAAGTGGTTTAAACTCATGTATCTATATATTCATCTATTCATCTATCTATCCATCCATCCATCCATCCATCCATCACTCCATCACTCCATCCATCAATGTAACACAGGCCTAAAAAACATTCACTTTTTCAAACAAAAACATTTTTTTTAACAAAAACATTTTTTTTAACAAAAAGTTGTTTCAACTCATGTACCTATCTATCCATCCATCCATCCATCCATCCATCCATCCATCCATCCATCCATCCATCCATCCATCCATCCATCACTCCATCCATCAATCTATCTATAGAAATAGACACTTACCTGTCAGCATTGGTGCTGTTTCAGCACTCGTGCTGATATGCACGGCAAATGCAACCATTTTGCATTGACAGGTGAACAGCTGGGGGAAAACTCAAGTTCAGTTTGCGTCAGGGCGTCTGCATGGATGCAGGGTCAAAGGCCAAAGGCCTGGCACGCTACCTCACCTAACCAGCTAAACCTACCCACCACCTGCACAAAAAAACAGAAAACAAAACCAAAAAACACTGACCACTGGCGGGACCTACACAGACCCTACCCAAAATATACCAGGATAGACCACCCCTATATAAAATAACCCTAGATACAACAGCAATTTATAAAATAGACCCCTGTTAAAAAAAAACAAATCTAAAAAATAAAGTGCAGTACCGTGTCTACACACCTGGTGGCGCTAGAGGCGCACCAAACCACCACCAGTCGACTAGCCATACATCAATTACTATATAAACCAAGTTTCGTACAGATAAAACACACCGTTGCAGATATATGGACAGTTAAGATTCGGCCAATCAGATGCCCTTTATGCAAATGAGGGTGGTTACTAATGAGGGTGAAAGTCGTTTTTACCTCCCTACCTATATGCCATTTTAACCCTAACCTAACCATAGCCTCAAACTAACCCTAAACCCAAACTAACCATTAGTCCAAAGACTACTTTCAATATTTAACACAAAACAATAAAAAAATATGAACAAACAGTCGATCAAACTCATCTATCCATCTATCCATCTATCCATCTATCCATCTATCTATCCATCCATCCATCCATCACTCCATCACTCCATCACTCCATCCATCCATGTATAACACAGGCCTAAAAACATTCACTTTTTCAAACAAAAACTTTTTTTTTTTAACAAAAAGTTGTTTAAACTCATGTATCTATATATTCATCTATTCATCTATCTATCTATCTATCCATCTATCCATCCATCCATCCATCCATCCATCACTCCATCCATCCATGTATAACACAGGCCTAAAAACATTCACTTTTTCAAACAAAAACATATTTTTTTTAACAAAAAGTGGTTTAAACTCATGTATCTATATATTCATCTATTCATCTATCTATCCATCCATCCATCCATCCATCCATCACTCCATCACTCCATCCATCAATGTAACACAGGCCTAAAAAACATTCACTTTTTCAAACAAAAACATTTTTTTTAACAAAAACATTTTTTTTAACAAAAAGTTGTTTCAACTCATGTACCTATCTATCCATCCATCCATCCATCCATCCATCCATCCATCCATCCATCCATCCATCCATCCATCCATCCATCACTCCATCCATCAATCTATCTATAGAAATAGACACTTACCTGTCAGCATTGGTGCTGTTTCAGCACTCGTGCTGATATGCACGGCAAATGCAACCATTTTGCATTGACAGGTGAACAGCTGGGGGAAAACTCAAGTTCAGTTTGCGTCAGGGCGTCTGCATGGATGCAGGGTCAAAGGCCAAAGGCCTGGCACGCTACCTCACCTAACCAGCTAAACCTACCCACCACCTGCACAAAAAAACAGAAAACAAAACCAAAAAACACTGACCACTGGCGGGACCTACACAGACCCTACCCAAAATATACCAGGATAGACCACCCCTATATAAAATAACCCTAGATACAACAGCAATTTATAAAATAGACCCCTGTTAAAAAAAAACAAATCTAAAAAATAAAGTGCAGTACCGTGTCTACACACCTGGTGGCGCTAGAGGCGCACCAAACCACCACCAGTCGACTAGCCATACATCAATTACTATATAAACCAAGTTTCGTACAGATAAAACACACCGTTGCAGATATATGGACAGTTAAGATTCGGCCAATCAGATGCCCTTTATGCAAATGAGGGTGGTTACTAATGAGGGTGAAAGTCGTTTTTACCTCCCTACCTATATGCCATTTTAACCCTAACCTAACCATAGCCTCAAACTAACCCTAAACCCAAACTAACCATTAGTCCAAAGACTACTTTCAATATTTAACACAAAACAATAAAAAAATATGAACAAACAGTCGATCAAACTCATCTATCCATCTATCCATCTATCCATCTATCCATCTATCTATCCATCCATCCATCCATCACTCCATCACTCCATCACTCCATCCATCCATGTATAACACAGGCCTAAAAACATTCACTTTTTCAAACAAAAACTTTTTTTTTTTTAACAAAAAGTTGTTTAAACTCATGTATCTATATATTCATCTATTCATCTATCTATCTATTTATCTATCTATCCATCCATCCATCCATCCATCCATCACTCCATCCATCCATGTATAACACAGGCCTAAAAACATTCACTTTTTCAAACAAAAACATATTTTTTTTAACAAAAAGTGGTTTAAACTCATGTATCTATATATTCATCTATTCATCTATCTATCCATCCATCCATCCATCCATCCATCACTCCATCACTCCATCCATCAATGTAACACAGGCCTAAAAAACATTCACTTTTTCAAACAAAAACATTTTTTTAACAAAAACATTTTTTTTAACAAAAAGTTGTTTCAACTCATGTACCTATCTATCCATCCATCCATCCATCCATCCATCCATCCATCCATCCATCCATCCATCCATCCATCCATCACTCCATCCATCAATCTATCTATAGAAATAGACACTTACCTGTCAGCATTGGTGCTGTTTCAGCACTCGTGCTGATATGCACGGCAAATGCAACCATTTTGCATTGACAGGTGAACAGCTGGGGGAAAACTCAAGTTCAGTTTGCGTCAGGGCGTCTGCATGGATGCAGGGTCAAAGGCCAAAGGCCTGGCACGCTACCTCACCTAACCAGCTAAACCTACCCACCACCTGCACAAAAAAACAGAAAACAAAACCAAAAAACACTGACCACTGGCGGGACCTACACAGACCCTACCCAAAATATACCAGGATAGACCACCCCTATATAAAATAACCCTAGATACAACAGCAATTTATAAAATAGACCCCTGTTAAAAAAAAACAAATCTAAAAAATAAAGTGCAGTACCGTGTCTACACACCTGGTGGCGCTAGAGGCGCACCAAACCACCACCAGTCGACTAGCCATACATCAATTACTATATAAACCAAGTTTCGTACAGATAAAACACACCGTTGCAGATATATGGACAGTTAAGATTCGGCCAATCAGATGCCCTTTATGCAAATGAGGGTGGTTACTAATGAGGGTGAAAGTCGTTTTTACCTCCCTACCTATATGCCATTTTAACCCTAACCTAACCATAGCCTCAAACTAACCCTAACCCAAACTAACCATTAGTCCAAAGACTACTTTCAATATTTAACACAAAACAATAAAAAAATATGAACAAACAGTCGATCAAACTCATCTATCCATCTATCCATCTATCCATCTATCCATCTATCTATCCATCCATCCATCCATCCATCACTCCATCACTCCATCACTCCATCCATCCATGTATAACACAGGCCTAAAAACATTCACTTTTTCAAACAAAAACTTTTTTTTTTTAACAAAAAGTTGTTTAAACTCATGTATCTATATATTCATCTATTCATCTATCTATCTATCTATCCATCTATCCATCCATCCATCCATCCATCCATCACTCCATCCATCCATGTATAACACAGGCCTAAAAACATTCACTTTTTCAAACAAAAACATATTTTTTTTAACAAAAAGTGGTTTAAACTCATGTATCTATATATTCATCTATTCATCTATCTATCCATCCATCCATCCATCCATCCATCACTCCATCACTCCATCCATCAATGTAACACAGGCCTAAAAAACATTCACTTTTTCAAACAAAAACATTTTTTTTAACAAAAACATTTTTTTTAACAAAAAGTTGTTTCAACTCATGTACCTATCTATCCATCCATCCATCCATCCATCCATCCATCCATCCATCCATCCATCCATCCATCCATCCATCCATCACTCCATCCATCAATCTATCTATAGAAATAGACACTTACCTGTCAGCATTGGTGCTGTTTCAGCACTCGTGCTGATATGCACGGCAAATGCAACCATTTTGCATTGACAGGTGAACAGCTGGGGGAAAACTCAAGTTCAGTTTGCGTCAGGGCGTCTGCATGGATGCAGGGTCAAAGGCCAAAGGCCTGGCACGCTACCTCACCTAACCAGCTAAACCTACCCACCACCTGCACAAAAAAACAGAAAACAAAACCAAAAAACACTGACCACTGGCGGGACCTACACAGACCCTACCCAAAATATACCAGGATAGACCACCCCTATATAAAATAACCCTAGATACAACAGCAATTTATAAAATAGACCCCTGTTAAAAAAAAACAAATCTAAAAAATAAAGTGCAGTACCGTGTCTACACACCTGGTGGCGCTAGAGGCGCACCAAACCACCACCAGTCGACTAGCCATACATCAATTACTATATAAACCAAGTTTCGTACAGATAAAACACACCGTTGCAGATATATGGACAGTTAAGATTCGGCCAATCAGATGCCCTTTATGCAAATGAGGGTGGTTACTAATGAGGGTGAAAGTCGTTTTTACCTCCCTACCTATATGCCATTTTAACCCTAACCTAACCATAGCCTCAAACTAACCCTAAACCCAAACTAACCATTAGTCCAAAGACTACTTTCAATATTTAACACAAAACAATAAAAAAATATGAACAAACAGTCGATCAAACTCATCTATCCATCTATCCATCTATCCATCTATCCATCTATCTATCCATCCATCCATCCATCCATCACTCCATCACTCCATCACTCCATCCATCCATGTATAACACAGGCCTAAAAACATTCACTTTTTCAAACAAAAACTTTTTTTTTTTAACAAAAAGTTGTTTAAACTCATGTATCTATATATTCATCTATTCATCTATCTATCTATTTATCTATCTATCCATCCATCCATCCATCCATCCATCACTCCATCCATCCATGTATAACACAGGCCTAAAAACATTCACTTTTTCAAACAAAAACATATTTTTTTTAACAAAAAGTGGTTTAAACTCATGTATCTATATATTCATCTATTCATCTATCTATCCATCCATCCATCCATCCATCCATCACTCCATCACTCCATCCATCAATGTAACACAGGCCTAAAAAACATTCACTTTTTCAAACAAAAACATTTTTTTTAACAAAAACATTTTTTTTAACAAAAAGTTGTTTCAACTCATGTACCTATCTATCCATCCATCCATCCATCCATCCATCCATCCATCCATCCATCCATCCATCCATCCATCCATCCATCACTCCATCCATCAATCTATCTATAGAAATAGACACTTACCTGTCAGCATTGGTGCTGTTTCAGCACTCGTGCTGATATGCACGGCAAATGCAACCATTTTGCATTGACAGGTGAACAGCTGGGGGAAAACTCAAGTTCAGTTTGCGTCAGGGCGTCTGCATGGATGCAGGGTCAAAGGCCAAAGGCCTGGCACGCTACCTCACCTAACCAGCTAAACCTACCCACCACCTGCACAAAAAAACAGAAAACAAAACCAAAAAACACTGACCACTGGCGGGACCTACACAGACCCTACCCAAAATATACCAGGATAGACCACCCCTATATAAAATAACCCTAGATACAACAGCAATTTATAAAATAGACCCCTGTTAAAAAAAAACAAATCTAAAAAATAAAGTGCAGTACCGTGTCTACACACCTGGTGGCGCTAGAGGCGCACCAAACCACCACCAGTCGACTAGCCATACATCAATTACTATATAAACCAAGTTTCGTACAGATAAAACACACCGTTGCAGATATATGGACAGTTAAGATTCGGCCAATCAGATGCCCTTTATGCAAATGAGGGTGGTTACTAATGAGGGTGAAAGTCGTTTTTACCTCCCTACCTATATGCCATTTTAACCCTAACCTAACCTAACCATAGCCCCAAACTAACCCTAAACCCAAACTAACCATTAGTCCAAAGACTACTTTCAATATTTAACACAAAACAATAAAAAAATATGAACAAACAGTCGATCAAACTCATCTATCCATCTATCCATCTATCCATCTATCCATCTATCTATCCATCCATCCATCCATCACTCCATCACTCCATCACTCCATCCATCCATGTATAACACAGGCCTAAAAACATTCACTTTTTCAAACAAAAACTTTTTTTTTTTTAACAAAAAGTTGTTTAAACTCATGTATCTATATATTCATCTATTCATCTATCTATCTATTTATCTATCTATCCATCCATCCATCCATCCATCCATCCATCACTCCATCACTCCATCCATCCATGTATAACACAGGCCTAAAAACATTCACTTTTTCAAACAAAAACATATTTTTTTTAACAAAAAGTGGTTTAAACTCATGTATCTATATATTCATCTATTCATCTATCTATCCATCCATCCATCCATCCATCCATCACTCCATCACTCCATCCATCAATGTAACACAGGCCTAAAAAACATTCACTTTTTCAAACAAAAACATTTTTTTTAACAAAAACATTTTTTTTAACAAAAAGTTGTTTCAACTCATGTACCTATCTATCCATCCATCCATCCATCCATCCATCCATCCATCCATCCATCCATCCATCCATCCATCCATCCATCCATCACTCCATCCATCAATCTATCTATAGAAATAGACACTTACCTGTCAGCATTGGTGCTGTTTCAGCACTCGTGCTGATATGCACGGCAAATGCAACCATTTTGCATTGACAGGTGAACAGCTGGGGGAAAACTCAAGTTCAGTTTGCGTCAGGGCGTCTGCATGGATGCAGGGTCAAAGGCCAAAGGCCTGGCACGCTACCTCACCTAACCAGCTAAACCTACCCACCACCTGCACAAAAAAACAGAAAACAAAACCAAAAAACACTGACCACTGGCGGGACCTACACAGACCCTACCCAAAATATACCAGGATAGACCACCCCTATATAAAATAACCCTAGATACAACAGCAATTTATAAAATAGACCCCTGTTAAAAAAAAACAAATCTAAAAAATAAAGTGCAGTACCGTGTCTACACACCTGGTGGCGCTAGAGGCGCACCAAACCACCACCAGTCGACTAGCCATACATCAATTACTATATAAACCAAGTTTCGTACAGATAAAACACACCGTTGCAGATATATGGACAGTTAAGATTCGGCCAATCAGATGCCCTTTATGCAAATGAGGGTGGTTACTAATGAGGGTGAAAGTCGTTTTTACCTCCCTACCTATATGCCATTTTAACCCTAACCTAACCATAGCCTCAAACTAACCCTAAACCCAAACTAACCATTAGTCCAAAGACTACTTTCAATATTTAACACAAAACAATAAAAAAATATGAACAAACAGTCGATCAAACTCATCTATCCATCTATCCATCTATCCATCTATCCATCTATCTATCCATCCATCCATCCATCACTCCATCACTCCATCACTCCATCCATCCATGTATAACACAGGCCTAAAAACATTCACTTTTTCAAACAAAAACTTTTTTTTTTTTAACAAAAAGTTGTTTAAACTCATGTATCTATATATTCATCTATTCATCTATCTATCTATTTATCTATCTATCCATCCATCCATCCATCCATCCATCACTCCATCCATCCATGTATAACACAGGCCTAAAAACATTCACTTTTTCAAACAAAAACATATTTTTTTTAACAAAAAGTGGTTTAAACTCATGTATCTATATATTCATCTATTCATCTATCTATCCATCCATCCATCCATCCATCCATCACTCCATCACTCCATCCATCAATGTAACACAGGCCTAAAAAACATTCACTTTTTCAAACAAAAACATTTTTTTTAACAAAAACATTTTTTTTAACAAAAAGTTGTTTCAACTCATGTACCTATCTATCCATCCATCCATCCATCCATCCATCCATCCATCCATCCATCCATCCATCCATCCATCCATCCATCCATCACTCCATCCATCAATCTATCTATAGAAATAGACACTTACCTGTCAGCATTGGTGCTGTTTCAGCACTCGTGCTGATATGCACGGCAAATGCAACCATTTTGCATTGACAGGTGAACAGCTGGGGGAAAACTCAAGTTCAGTTTGCGTCAGGGCGTCTGCATGGATGCAGGGTCAAAGGCCAAAGGCCTGGCACGCTACCTCACCTAACCAGCTAAACCTACCCACCACCTGCACAAAAAAACAGAAAACAAAACCAAAAAACACTGACCACTGGCGGGACCTACACAGACCCTACCCAAAATATACCAGGATAGACCACCCCTATATAAAATAACCCTAGATACAACAGCAATTTATAAAATAGACCCCTGTTAAAAAAAAACAAATCTAAAAAATAAAGTGCAGTACCGTGTCTACACACCTGGTGGCGCTAGAGGCGCACCAAACCACCACCAGTCGACTAGCCATACATCAATTACTATATAAACCAAGTTTCGTACAGATAAAACACACCGTTGCAGATATATGGACAGTTAAGATTCGGCCAATCAGATGCCCTTTATGCAAATGAGGGTGGTTACTAATGAGGGTGAAAGTCGTTTTTACCTCCCTACCTATATGCCATTTTAACCCTAACCTAACCATAGCCTCAAACTAACCCTAAACCCAAACTAACCATTAGTCCAAAGACTACTTTCAATATTTAACACAAAACAATAAAAAAATATGAACAAACAGTCGATCAAACTCATCTATCCATCTATCCATCTATCCATCTATCCATCTATCTATCCATCCATCCATCCATCACTCCATCACTCCATCACTCCATCCATCCATGTATAACACAGGCCTAAAAACATTCACTTTTTCAAACAAAAACTTTTTTTTTTTTAACAAAAAGTTGTTTAAACTCATGTATCTATATATTCATCTATTCATCTATCTATCTATTTATCTATCTATCCATCCATCCATCCATCCATCCATCACTCCATCCATCCATGTATAACACAGGCCTAAAAACATTCACTTTTTCAAACAAAAACATATTTTTTTTAACAAAAAGTGGTTTAAACTCATGTATCTATATATTCATCTATTCATCTATCTATCCATCCATCCATCCATCCATCCATCACTCCATCACTCCATCCATCAATGTAACACAGGCCTAAAAAACATTCACTTTTTCAAACAAAAACATTTTTTTTAACAAAAACATTTTTTTTAACAAAAAGTTGTTTCAACTCATGTACCTATCTATCCATCCATCCATCCATCCATCCATCCATCCATCCATCCATCCATCCATCCATCCATCCATCCATCCATCACTCCATCCATCAATCTATCTATAGAAATAGACACTTACCTGTCAGCATTGGTGCTGTTTCAGCACTCGTGCTGATATGCACGGCAAATGCAACCATTTTGCATTGACAGGTGAACAGCTGGGGGAAAACTCAAGTTCAGTTTGCGTCAGGGCGTCTGCATGGATGCAGGGTCAAAGGCCAAAGGCCTGGCACGCTACCTCACCTAACCAGCTAAACCTACCCACCACCTGCACAAAAAAACAGAAAACAAAACCAAAAAACACTGACCACTGGCGGGACCTACACAGACCCTACCCAAAATATACCAGGATAGACCACCCCTATATAAAATAACCCTAGATACAACAGCAATTTATAAAATAGACCCCTGTTAAAAAAAAACAAATCTAAAAAATAAAGTGCAGTACCGTGTCTACACACCTGGTGGCGCTAGAGGCGCACCAAACCACCACCAGTCGACTAGCCATACATCAATTACTATATAAACCAAGTTTCGTACAGATAAAACACACCGTTGCAGATATATGGACAGTTAAGATTCGGCCAATCAGATGCCCTTTATGCAAATGAGGGTGGTTACTAATGAGGGTGAAAGTCGTTTTTACCTCCCTACCTATATGCCATTTTAACCCTAACCTAACCATAGCCTCAAACTAACCCTAAACCCAAACTAACCATTAGTCCAAAGACTACTTTCAATATTTAACACAAAACAATAAAAAAATATGAACAAACAGTCGATCAAACTCATCTATCCATCTATCCATCTATCCATCTATCCATCTATCTATCCATCCATCCATCCATCCATCACTCCATCACTCCATCACTCCATCCATCCATGTATAACACAGGCCTAAAAACATTCACTTTTTCAAACAAAAACTTTTTTTTTTTTAACAAAAAGTTGTTTAAACTCATGTATCTATATATTCATCTATTCATCTATCTATCTATCTATCCATCTATCCATCCATCCATCCATCCATCCATCACTCCATCCATCCATGTATAACACAGGCCTAAAAACATTCACTTTTTCAAACAAAAACATATTTTTTTTAACAAAAAGTGGTTTAAACTCATGTATCTATATATTCATCTATTCATCTATCTATCCATCCATCCATCCATCCATCCATCACTCCATCACTCCATCCATCAATGTAACACAGGCCTAAAAAACATTCACTTTTTCAAACAAAAACATTTTTTTTAACAAAAACATTTTTTTTAACAAAAAGTTGTTTCAACTCATGTACCTATCTATCCATCCATCCATCCATCCATCCATCCATCCATCCATCCATCCATCCATCCATCCATCCATCACTCCATCCATCAATCTATCTATAGAAATAGACACTTACCTGTCAGCATTGGTGCTGTTTCAGCACTCGTGCTGATATGCACGGCAAATGCAACCATTTTGCATTGACAGGTGAACAGCTGGGGGAAAACTCAAGTTCAGTTTGCGTCAGGGCGTCTGCATGGATGCAGGGTCAAAGGCCAAAGGCCTGGCACGCTACCTCACCTAACCAGCTAAACCTACCCACCACCTGCACAAAAAAACAGAAAACAAAACCAAAAAACACTGACCACTGGCGGGACCTACACAGACCCTACCCAAAATATACCAGGATAGACCACCCCTATATAAAATAACCCTAGATACAACAGCAATTTATAAAATAGACCCCTGTTAAAAAAAAACAAATCTAAAAAATAAAGTGCAGTACCGTGTCTACACACCTGGTGGCGCTAGAGGCGCACCAAACCACCACCAGTCGACTAGCCATACATCAATTACTATATAAACCAAGTTTCGTACAGATAAAACACACCGTTGCAGATATATGGACAGTTAAGATTCGGCCAATCAGATGCCCTTTATGCAAATGAGGGTGGTTACTAATGAGGGTGAAAGTCGTTTTTACCTCCCTACCTATATGCCATTTTAACCCTAACCTAACCATAGCCTCAAACTAACCCTAAACCCAAACTAACCATTAGTCCAAAGACTACTTTCAATATTTAACACAAAACAATAAAAAAATATGAACAAACAGTCGATCAAACTCATCTATCCATCTATCCATCTATCCATCTATCCATCTATCTATCCATCCATCCATCCATCACTCCATCACTCCATCACTCCATCCATCCATGTATAACACAGGCCTAAAAACATTCACTTTTTCAAACAAAAACTTTTTTTTTTTTAACAAAAAGTTGTTTAAACTCATGTATCTATATATTCATCTATTCATCTATCTATCTATCTATCCATCTATCCATCCATCCATCCATCCATCCATCACTCCATCCATCCATGTATAACACAGGCCTAAAAACATTCACTTTTTCAAACAAAAACATATTTTTTTTAACAAAAAGTGGTTTAAACTCATGTATCTATATATTCATCTATTCATCTATCTATCCATCCATCCATCCATCCATCCATCACTCCATCACTCCATCCATCAATGTAACACAGGCCTAAAAAACATTCACTTTTTCAAACAAAAACATTTTTTTTAACAAAAACATTTTTTTTAACAAAAAGTTGTTTCAACTCATGTACCTATCTATCCATCCATCCATCCATCCATCCATCCATCCATCCATCCATCCATCCATCCATCCATCCATCCATCACTCCATCCATCAATCTATCTATAGAAATAGACACTTACCTGTCAGCATTGGTGCTGTTTCAGCACTCGTGCTGATATGCACGGCAAATGCAACCATTTTGCATTGACAGGTGAACAGCTGGGGGAAAACTCAAGTTCAGTTTGCGTCAGGGCGTCTGCATGGATGCAGGGTCAAAGGCCAAAGGCCTGGCACGCTACCTCACCTAACCAGCTAAACCTACCCACCACCTGCACAAAAAAACAGAAAACAAAACCAAAAAACACTGACCACTGGCGGGACCTACACAGACCCTACCCAAAATATACCAGGATAGACCACCCCTATATAAAATAACCCTAGATACAACAGCAATTTATAAAATAGACCCCTGTTAAAAAAAAACAAATCTAAAAAATAAAGTGCAGTACCGTGTCTACACACCTGGTGGCGCTAGAGGCGCACCAAACCACCACCAGTCGACTAGCCATACATCAATTACTATATAAACCAAGTTTCGTACAGATAAAACACACCGTTGCAGATATATGGACAGTTAAGATTCGGCCAATCAGATGCCCTTTATGCAAATGAGGGTGGTTACTAATGAGGGTGAAAGTCGTTTTTACCTCCCTACCTATATGCCATTTTAACCCTAACCTAACCATAGCCTCAAACTAACCCTAAACCCAAACTAACCATTAGTCCAAAGACTACTTTCAATATTTAACACAAAACAATAAAAAAATATGAACAAACAGTCGATCAAACTCATCTATCCATCTATCCATCTATCCATCTATCCATCTATCTATCCATCCATCCATCCATCACTCCATCACTCCATCACTCCATCCATCCATGTATAACACAGGCCTAAAAACATTCACTTTTTCAAACAAAAACTTTTTTTTTTTTAACAAAAAGTTGTTTAAACTCATGTATCTATATATTCATCTATTCATCTATCTATCTATTTATCTATCTATCCATCCATCCATCCATCCATCCATCACTCCATCCATCCATGTATAACACAGGCCTAAAAACATTCACTTTTTCAAACAAAAACATATTTTTTTTAACAAAAAGTGGTTTAAACTCATGTATCTATATATTCATCTATTCATCTATCTATCCATCCATCCATCCATCCATCCATCACTCCATCACTCCATCCATCAATGTAACACAGGCCTAAAAAACATTCACTTTTTCAAACAAAAACATTTTTTTTAACAAAAACATTTTTTTTAACAAAAAGTTGTTTCAACTCATGTACCTATCTATCCATCCATCCATCCATCCATCCATCCATCCATCCATCCATCCATCCATCCATCCATCCATCCATCCATCACTCCATCCATCAATCTATCTATAGAAATAGACACTTACCTGTCAGCATTGGTGCTGTTTCAGCACTCGTGCTGATATGCACGGCAAATGCAACCATTTTGCATTGACAGGTGAACAGCTGGGGGAAAACTCAAGTTCAGTTTGCGTCAGGGCGTCTGCATGGATGCAGGGTCAAAGGCCAAAGGCCTGGCACGCTACCTCACCTAACCAGCTAAACCTACCCACCACCTGCACAAAAAAACAGAAAACAAAACCAAAAAACACTGACCACTGGCGGGACCTACACAGACCCTACCCAAAATATACCAGGATAGACCACCCCTATATAAAATAACCCTAGATACAACAGCAATTTATAAAATAGACCCCTGTTAAAAAAAAACAAATCTAAAAAATAAAGTGCAGTACCGTGTCTACACACCTGGTGGCGCTAGAGGCGCACCAAACCACCACCAGTCGACTAGCCATACATCAATTACTATATAAACCAAGTTTCGTACAGATAAAACACACCGTTGCAGATATATGGACAGTTAAGATTCGGCCAATCAGATGCCCTTTATGCAAATGAGGGTGGTTACTAATGAGGGTGAAAGTCGTTTTTACCTCCCTACCTATATGCCATTTTAACCCTAACCTAACCATAGCCTCAAACTAACCCTAAACCCAAACTAACCATTAGTCCAAAGACTACTTTCAATATTTAACACAAAACAATAAAAAAATATGAACAAACAGTCGATCAAACTCATCTATCCATCTATCCATCTATCCATCTATCCATCTATCTATCCATCCATCCATCCATCCATCACTCCATCACTCCATCACTCCATCCATCCATGTATAACACAGGCCTAAAAACATTCACTTTTTCAAACAAAAACTTTTTTTTTTTTAACAAAAAGTTGTTTAAACTCATGTATCTATATATTCATCTATTCATCTATCTATCTATCTATCCATCTATCCATCCATCCATCCATCCATCCATCACTCCATCCATCCATGTATAACACAGGCCTAAAAACATTCACTTTTTCAAACAAAAACATATTTTTTTTAACAAAAAGTGGTTTAAACTCATGTATCTATATATTCATCTATTCATCTATCTATCCATCCATCCATCCATCCATCCATCACTCCATCACTCCATCCATCAATGTAACACAGGCCTAAAAAACATTCACTTTTTCAAACAAAAACATTTTTTTTAACAAAAACATTTTTTTTAACAAAAAGTTGTTTCAACTCATGTACCTATCTATCCATCCATCCATCCATCCATCCATCCATCCATCCATCCATCCATCCATCCATCCATCCATCCATCACTCCATCCATCAATCTATCTATAGAAATAGACACTTACCTGTCAGCATTGGTGCTGTTTCAGCACTCGTGCTGATATGCACGGCAAATGCAACCATTTTGCATTGACAGGTGAACAGCTGGGGGAAAACTCAAGTTCAGTTTGCGTCAGGGCGTCTGCATGGATGCAGGGTCAAAGGCCAAAGGCCTGGCACGCTACCTCACCTAACCAGCTAAACCTACCCACCACCTGCACAAAAAAACAGAAAACAAAACCAAAAAACACTGACCACTGGCGGGACCTACACAGACCCTACCCAAAATATACCAGGATAGACCACCCCTATATAAAATAACCCTAGATACAACAGCAATTTATAAAATAGACCCCTGTTAAAAAAAAACAAATCTAAAAAATAAAGTGCAGTACCGTGTCTACACACCTGGTGGCGCTAGAGGCGCACCAAACCACCACCAGTCGACTAGCCATACATCAATTACTATATAAACCAAGTTTCGTACAGATAAAACACACCGTTGCAGATATATGGACAGTTAAGATTCGGCCAATCAGATGCCCTTTATGCAAATGAGGGTGGTTACTAATGAGGGTGAAAGTCGTTTTTACCTCCCTACCTATATGCCATTTTAACCCTAACCTAACCATAGCCTCAAACTAACCCTAAACCCAAACTAACCATTAGTCCAAAGACTACTTTCAATATTTAACACAAAACAATAAAAAAATATGAACAAACAGTCGATCAAACTCATCTATCCATCTATCCATCTATCCATCTATCCATCTATCTATCCATCCATCCATCCATCCATCACTCCATCACTCCATCACTCCATCCATCCATGTATAACACAGGCCTAAAAACATTCACTTTTTCAAACAAAAACTTTTTTTTTTTTAACAAAAAGTTGTTTAAACTCATGTATCTATATATTCATCTATTCATCTATCTATCTATTTATCT
Source organism: Leuciscus leuciscus (assembly GCF_965113295.1). Classification (NCBI taxonomy): domain Eukaryota; kingdom Metazoa; phylum Chordata; class Actinopteri; order Cypriniformes; family Leuciscidae; genus Leuciscus; species Leuciscus leuciscus. Next base: position 15,955 of record NW_028118174.1, read on the forward strand.
ATCTATCCATCCATCCATCCATCCATCCATCACTCCATCCATCCATGTATAACACAGGCCTAAAAACATTCACTTTTTCAAACAAAAACATATTTTTTTTAACAAAAAGTGGTTTAAACTCATGTATCTATATATTCATCTATTCATCTATCTATCCATCCATCCATCCATCCATCCATCACTCCATCACTCCATCCATCAATGTAACACAGGCCTAAAAAACATTCACTTTTTCAAACAAAAACATTTTTTTTAACAAAAACATTTTTTTTAACAAAAAGTTGTTTCAACTCATGTACCTATCTATCCATCCATCCATCCATCCATCCATCCATCCATCCATCCATCCATCCATCCATCCATCCATCCATCACTCCATCCATCAATCTATCTATAGAAATAGACACTTACCTGTCAGCATTGGTGCTGTTTCAGCACTCGTGCTGATATGCACGGCAAATGCAACCATTTTGCATTGACAGGTGAACAGCTGGGGGAAAACTCAAGTTCAGTTTGCGTCAGGGCGTCTGCATGGATGCAGGGTCAAAGGCCAAAGGCCTGGCACGCTACCTCACCTAACCAGCTAAACCTACCCACCACCTGCACAAAAAAACAGAAAACAAAACCAAAAAACACTGACCACTGGCGGGACCTACACAGACCCTACCCAAAATATACCAGGATAGACCACCCCTATATAAAATAACCCTAGATACAACAGCAATTTATAAAATAGACCCCTGTTAAAAAAAAACAAATCTAAAAAATAAAGTGCAGTACCGTGTCTACACACCTGGTGGCGCTAGAGGCGCACCAAACCACCACCAGTCGACTAGCCATACATCAATTACTATATAAACCAAGTTTCGTACAGATAAAACACACCGTTGCAGATATATGGACAGTTAAGATTCGGCCAATCAGATGCCCTTTATGCAAATGAGGGTGGTTACTAATGAGGGTGAAAGTCGTTTTTACCTCCCTACCTATATGCCATTTTAACCCTAACCTAACCTAACCATAGCCCCAAACTAACCCTAAACCCAAACTAACCATTAGTCCAAAGACTACTTTCAATATTTAACACAAAACAATAAAAAAATATGAACAAACAGTCGATCAAACTCATCTATCCATCTATCCATCTATCCATCTATCCATCTATCTATCCATCCATCCATCCATCACTCCATCACTCCATCACTCCATCCATCCATGTATAACACAGGCCTAAAAACATTCACTTTTTCAAACAAAAACTTTTTTTTTTTTAACAAAAAGTTGTTTAAACTCATGTATCTATATATTCATCTATTCATCTATCTATCTATTTATCTATCTATCCATCCATCCATCCATCCATCCATCCATCCATCACTCCATCACTCCATCCATCCATGTATAACACAGGCCTAAAAACATTCACTTTTTCAAACAAAAACATATTTTTTTTAACAAAAAGTGGTTTAAACTCATGTATCTATATATTCATCTATTCATCTATCTATCCATCCATCCATCCATCCATCCATCACTCCATCACTCCATCCATCAATGTAACACAGGCCTAAAAAACATTCACTTTTTCAAACAAAAACATTTTTTTTAACAAAAACATTTTTTTTAACAAAAAGTTGTTTCAACTCATGTACCTATCTATCCATCCATCCATCCATCCATCCATCCATCCATCCATCCATCCATCCATCCATCCATCCATCCATCCATCACTCCATCCATCAATCTATCTATAGAAATAGACACTTACCTGTCAGCATTGGTGCTGTTTCAGCACTCGTGCTGATATGCACGGCAAATGCAACCATTTTGCATTGACAGGTGAACAGCTGGGGGAAAACTCAAGTTCAGTTTGCGTCAGGGCGTCTGCATGGATGCAGGGTCAAAGGCCAAAGGCCTGGCACGCTACCTCACCTAACCAGCTAAACCTACCCACCACCTGCACAAAAAAACAGAAAACAAAACCAAAAAACACTGACCACTGGCGGGACCTACACAGACCCTACCCAAAATATACCAGGATAGACCACCCCTATATAAAATAACCCTAGATACAACAGCAATTTATAAAATAGACCCCTGTTAAAAAAAAACAAATCTAAAAAATAAAGTGCAGTACCGTGTCTACACACCTGGTGGCGCTAGAGGCGCACCAAACCACCACCAGTCGACTAGCCATACATCAATTACTATATAAACCAAGTTTCGTACAGATAAAACACACCGTTGCAGATATATGGACAGTTAAGATTCGGCCAATCAGATGCCCTTTATGCAAATGAGGGTGGTTACTAATGAGGGTGAAAGTCGTTTTTACCTCCCTACCTATATGCCATTTTAACCCTAACCTAACCATAGCCTCAAACTAACCCTAAACCCAAACTAACCATTAGTCCAAAGACTACTTTCAATATTTAACACAAAACAATAAAAAAATATGAACAAACAGTCGATCAAACTCATCTATCCATCTATCCATCTATCCATCTATCCATCTATCTATCCATCCATCCATCCATCACTCCATCACTCCATCACTCCATCCATCCATGTATAACACAGGCCTAAAAACATTCACTTTTTCAAACAAAAACTTTTTTTTTTTTAACAAAAAGTTGTTTAAACTCATGTATCTATATATTCATCTATTCATCTATCTATCTATTTATCTATCTATCCATCCATCCATCCATCCATCCATCACTCCATCCATCCATGTATAACACAGGCCTAAAAACATTCACTTTTTCAAACAAAAACATATTTTTTTTAACAAAAAGTGGTTTAAACTCATGTATCTATATATTCATCTATTCATCTATCTATCCATCCATCCATCCATCCATCCATCACTCCATCACTCCATCCATCAATGTAACACAGGCCTAAAAAACATTCACTTTTTCAAACAAAAACATTTTTTTTAACAAAAACATTTTTTTTAACAAAAAGTTGTTTCAACTCATGTACCTATCTATCCATCCATCCATCCATCCATCCATCCATCCATCCATCCATCCATCCATCCATCCATCCATCCATCCATCACTCCATCCATCAATCTATCTATAGAAATAGACACTTACCTGTCAGCATTGGTGCTGTTTCAGCACTCGTGCTGATATGCACGGCAAATGCAACCATTTTGCATTGACAGGTGAACAGCTGGGGGAAAACTCAAGTTCAGTTTGCGTCAGGGCGTCTGCATGGATGCAGGGTCAAAGGCCAAAGGCCTGGCACGCTACCTCACCTAACCAGCTAAACCTACCCACCACCTGCACAAAAAAACAGAAAACAAAACCAAAAAACACTGACCACTGGCGGGACCTACACAGACCCTACCCAAAATATACCAGGATAGACCACCCCTATATAAAATAACCCTAGATACAACAGCAATTTATAAAATAGACCCCTGTTAAAAAAAAACAAATCTAAAAAATAAAGTGCAGTACCGTGTCTACACACCTGGTGGCGCTAGAGGCGCACCAAACCACCACCAGTCGACTAGCCATACATCAATTACTATATAAACCAAGTTTCGTACAGATAAAACACACCGTTGCAGATATATGGACAGTTAAGATTCGGCCAATCAGATGCCCTTTATGCAAATGAGGGTGGTTACTAATGAGGGTGAAAGTCGTTTTTACCTCCCTACCTATATGCCATTTTAACCCTAACCTAACCATAGCCTCAAACTAACCCTAAACCCAAACTAACCATTAGTCCAAAGACTACTTTCAATATTTAACACAAAACAATAAAAAAATATGAACAAACAGTCGATCAAACTCATCTATCCATCTATCCATCTATCCATCTATCCATCTATCTATCCATCCATCCATCCATCACTCCATCACTCCATCACTCCATCCATCCATGTATAACACAGGCCTAAAAACATTCACTTTTTCAAACAAAAACTTTTTTTTTTTTAACAAAAAGTTGTTTAAACTCATGTATCTATATATTCATCTATTCATCTATCTATCTATTTATCTATCTATCCATCCATCCATCCATCCATCCATCACTCCATCCATCCATGTATAACACAGGCCTAAAAACATTCACTTTTTCAAACAAAAACATATTTTTTTTAACAAAAAGTGGTTTAAACTCATGTATCTATATATTCATCTATTCATCTATCTATCCATCCATCCATCCATCCATCCATCACTCCATCACTCCATCCATCAATGTAACACAGGCCTAAAAAACATTCACTTTTTCAAACAAAAACATTTTTTTTAACAAAAACATTTTTTTTAACAAAAAGTTGTTTCAACTCATGTACCTATCTATCCATCCATCCATCCATCCATCCATCCATCCATCCATCCATCCATCCATCCATCCATCCATCCATCCATCACTCCATCCATCAATCTATCTATAGAAATAGACACTTACCTGTCAGCATTGGTGCTGTTTCAGCACTCGTGCTGATATGCACGGCAAATGCAACCATTTTGCATTGACAGGTGAACAGCTGGGGGAAAACTCAAGTTCAGTTTGCGTCAGGGCGTCTGCATGGATGCAGGGTCAAAGGCCAAAGGCCTGGCACGCTACCTCACCTAACCAGCTAAACCTACCCACCACCTGCACAAAAAAACAGAAAACAAAACCAAAAAACACTGACCACTGGCGGGACCTACACAGACCCTACCCAAAATATACCAGGATAGACCACCCCTATATAAAATAACCCTAGATACAACAGCAATTTATAAAATAGACCCCTGTTAAAAAAAAACAAATCTAAAAAATAAAGTGCAGTACCGTGTCTACACACCTGGTGGCGCTAGAGGCGCACCAAACCACCACCAGTCGACTAGCCATACATCAATTACTATATAAACCAAGTTTCGTACAGATAAAACACACCGTTGCAGATATATGGACAGTTAAGATTCGGCCAATCAGATGCCCTTTATGCAAATGAGGGTGGTTACTAATGAGGGTGAAAGTCGTTTTTACCTCCCTACCTATATGCCATTTTAACCCTAACCTAACCATAGCCTCAAACTAACCCTAAACCCAAACTAACCATTAGTCCAAAGACTACTTTCAATATTTAACACAAAACAATAAAAAAATATGAACAAACAGTCGATCAAACTCATCTATCCATCTATCCATCTATCCATCTATCCATCTATCTATCCATCCATCCATCCATCCATCACTCCATCACTCCATCACTCCATCCATCCATGTATAACACAGGCCTAAAAACATTCACTTTTTCAAACAAAAACTTTTTTTTTTTTAACAAAAAGTTGTTTAAACTCATGTATCTATATATTCATCTATTCATCTATCTATCTATCTATCCATCTATCCATCCATCCATCCATCCATCCATCACTCCATCCATCCATGTATAACACAGGCCTAAAAACATTCACTTTTTCAAACAAAAACATATTTTTTTTAACAAAAAGTGGTTTAAACTCATGTATCTATATATTCATCTATTCATCTATCTATCCATCCATCCATCCATCCATCCATCACTCCATCACTCCATCCATCAATGTAACACAGGCCTAAAAAACATTCACTTTTTCAAACAAAAACATTTTTTTTAACAAAAACATTTTTTTTAACAAAAAGTTGTTTCAACTCATGTACCTATCTATCCATCCATCCATCCATCCATCCATCCATCCATCCATCCATCCATCCATCCATCCATCCATCCATCACTCCATCCATCAATCTATCTATAGAAATAGACACTTACCTGTCAGCATTGGTGCTGTTTCAGCACTCGTGCTGATATGCACGGCAAATGCAACCATTTTGCATTGACAGGTGAACAGCTGGGGGAAAACTCAAGTTCAGTTTGCGTCAGGGCGTCTGCATGGATGCAGGGTCAAAGGCCAAAGGCCTGGCACGCTACCTCACCTAACCAGCTAAACCTACCCACCACCTGCACAAAAAAACAGAAAACAAAACCAAAAAACACTGACCACTGGCGGGACCTACACAGACCCTACCCAAAATATACCAGGATAGACCACCCCTATATAAAATAACCCTAGATACAACAGCAATTTATAAAATAGACCCCTGTTAAAAAAAAACAAATCTAAAAAATAAAGTGCAGTACCGTGTCTACACACCTGGTGGCGCTAGAGGCGCACCAAACCACCACCAGTCGACTAGCCATACATCAATTACTATATAAACCAAGTTTCGTACAGATAAAACACACCGTTGCAGATATATGGACAGTTAAGATTCGGCCAATCAGATGCCCTTTATGCAAATGAGGGTGGTTACTAATGAGGGTGAAAGTCGTTTTTACCTCCCTACCTATATGCCATTTTAACCCTAACCTAACCATAGCCTCAAACTAACCCTAAACCCAAACTAACCATTAGTCCAAAGACTACTTTCAATATTTAACACAAAACAATAAAAAAATATGAACAAACAGTCGATCAAACTCATCTATCCATCTATCCATCTATCCATCTATCCATCTATCTATCCATCCATCCATCCATCACTCCATCACTCCATCACTCCATCCATCCATGTATAACACAGGCCTAAAAACATTCACTTTTTCAAACAAAAACTTTTTTTTTTTTAACAAAAAGTTGTTTAAACTCATGTATCTATATATTCATCTATTCATCTATCTATCTATCTATCCATCTATCCATCCATCCATCCATCCATCCATCACTCCATCCATCCATGTATAACACAGGCCTAAAAACATTCACTTTTTCAAACAAAAACATATTTTTTTTAACAAAAAGTGGTTTAAACTCATGTATCTATATATTCATCTATTCATCTATCTATCCATCCATCCATCCATCCATCCATCACTCCATCACTCCATCCATCAATGTAACACAGGCCTAAAAAACATTCACTTTTTCAAACAAAAACATTTTTTTTAACAAAAACATTTTTTTTAACAAAAAGTTGTTTCAACTCATGTACCTATCTATCCATCCATCCATCCATCCATCCATCCATCCATCCATCCATCCATCCATCCATCCATCCATCCATCACTCCATCCATCAATCTATCTATAGAAATAGACACTTACCTGTCAGCATTGGTGCTGTTTCAGCACTCGTGCTGATATGCACGGCAAATGCAACCATTTTGCATTGACAGGTGAACAGCTGGGGGAAAACTCAAGTTCAGTTTGCGTCAGGGCGTCTGCATGGATGCAGGGTCAAAGGCCAAAGGCCTGGCACGCTACCTCACCTAACCAGCTAAACCTACCCACCACCTGCACAAAAAAACAGAAAACAAAACCAAAAAACACTGACCACTGGCGGGACCTACACAGACCCTACCCAAAATATACCAGGATAGACCACCCCTATATAAAATAACCCTAGATACAACAGCAATTTATAAAATAGACCCCTGTTAAAAAAAAACAAATCTAAAAAATAAAGTGCAGTACCGTGTCTACACACCTGGTGGCGCTAGAGGCGCACCAAACCACCACCAGTCGACTAGCCATACATCAATTACTATATAAACCAAGTTTCGTACAGATAAAACACACCGTTGCAGATATATGGACAGTTAAGATTCGGCCAATCAGATGCCCTTTATGCAAATGAGGGTGGTTACTAATGAGGGTGAAAGTCGTTTTTACCTCCCTACCTATATGCCATTTTAACCCTAACCTAACCATAGCCTCAAACTAACCCTAAACCCAAACTAACCATTAGTCCAAAGACTACTTTCAATATTTAACACAAAACAATAAAAAAATATGAACAAACAGTCGATCAAACTCATCTATCCATCTATCCATCTATCCATCTATCCATCTATCTATCCATCCATCCATCCATCACTCCATCACTCCATCACTCCATCCATCCATGTATAACACAGGCCTAAAAACATTCACTTTTTCAAACAAAAACTTTTTTTTTTTTAACAAAAAGTTGTTTAAACTCATGTATCTATATATTCATCTATTCATCTATCTATCTATTTATCTATCTATCCATCCATCCATCCATCCATCCATCACTCCATCCATCCATGTATAACACAGGCCTAAAAACATTCACTTTTTCAAACAAAAACATATTTTTTTTAACAAAAAGTGGTTTAAACTCATGTATCTATATATTCATCTATTCATCTATCTATCCATCCATCCATCCATCCATCCATCACTCCATCACTCCATCCATCAATGTAACACAGGCCTAAAAAACATTCACTTTTTCAAACAAAAACATTTTTTTTAACAAAAACATTTTTTTTAACAAAAAGTTGTTTCAACTCATGTACCTATCTATCCATCCATCCATCCATCCATCCATCCATCCATCCATCCATCCATCCATCCATCCATCCATCCATCACTCCATCCATCAATCTATCTATAGAAATAGACACTTACCTGTCAGCATTGGTGCTGTTTCAGCACTCGTGCTGATATGCACGGCAAATGCAACCATTTTGCATTGACAGGTGAACAGCTGGGGGAAAACTCAAGTTCAGTTTGCGTCAGGGCGTCTGCATGGATGCAGGGTCAAAGGCCAAAGGCCTGGCACGCTACCTCACCTAACCAGCTAAACCTACCCACCACCTGCACAAAAAAACAGAAAACAAAACCAAAAAACACTGACCACTGGCGGGACCTACACAGACCCTACCCAAAATATACCAGGATAGACCACCCCTATATAAAATAACCCTAGATACAACAGCAATTTATAAAATAGACCCCTGTTAAAAAAAAACAAATCTAAAAAATAAAGTGCAGTACCGTGTCTACACACCTGGTGGCGCTAGAGGCGCACCAAACCACCACCAGTCGACTAGCCATACATCAATTACTATATAAACCAAGTTTCGTACAGATAAAACACACCGTTGCAGATATATGGACAGTTAAGATTCGGCCAATCAGATGCCCTTTATGCAAATGAGGGTGGTTACTAATGAGGGTGAAAGTCGTTTTTACCTCCCTACCTATATGCCATTTTAACCCTAACCTAACCATAGCCTCAAACTAACCCTAAACCCAAACTAACCATTAGTCCAAAGACTACTTTCAATATTTAACACAAAACAATAAAAAAATATGAACAAACAGTCGATCAAACTCATCTATCCATCTATCCATCTATCCATCTATCCATCTATCTATCCATCCATCCATCCATCCATCACTCCATCACTCCATCACTCCATCCATCCATGTATAACACAGGCCTAAAAACATTCACTTTTTCAAACAAAAACTTTTTTTTTTTTAACAAAAAGTTGTTTAAACTCATGTATCTATATATTCATCTATTCATCTATCTATCTATCTATCCATCTATCCATCCATCCATCCATCCATCCATCACTCCATCCATCCATGTATAACACAGGCCTAAAAACATTCACTTTTTCAAACAAAAACATATTTTTTTTAACAAAAAGTGGTTTAAACTCATGTATCTATATATTCATCTATTCATCTATCTATCCATCCATCCATCCATCCATCCATCACTCCATCACTCCATCCATCAATGTAACACAGGCCTAAAAAACATTCACTTTTTCAAACAAAAACATTTTTTTTAACAAAAACATTTTTTTTAACAAAAAGTTGTTTCAACTCATGTACCTATCTATCCATCCATCCATCCATCCATCCATCCATCCATCCATCCATCCATCCATCCATCCATCCATCCATCACTCCATCCATCAATCTATCTATAGAAATAGACACTTACCTGTCAGCATTGGTGCTGTTTCAGCACTCGTGCTGATATGCACGGCAAATGCAACCATTTTGCATTGACAGGTGAACAGCTGGGGGAAAACTCAAGTTCAGTTTGCGTCAGGGCGTCTGCATGGATGCAGGGTCAAAGGCCAAAGGCCTGGCACGCTACCTCACCTAACCAGCTAAACCTACCCACCACCTGCACAAAAAAACAGAAAACAAAACCAAAAAACACTGACCACTGGCGGGACCTACACAGACCCTACCCAAAATATACCAGGATAGACCACCCCTATATAAAATAACCCTAGATACAACAGCAATTTATAAAATAGACCCCTGTTAAAAAAAAACAAATCTAAAAAATAAAGTGCAGTACCGTGTCTACACACCTGGTGGCGCTAGAGGCGCACCAAACCACCACCAGTCGACTAGCCATACATCAATTACTATATAAACCAAGTTTCGTACAGATAAAACACACCGTTGCAGATATATGGACAGTTAAGATTCGGCCAATCAGATGCCCTTTATGCAAATGAGGGTGGTTACTAATGAGGGTGAAAGTCGTTTTTACCTCCCTACCTATATGCCATTTTAACCCTAACCTAACCATAGCCTCAAACTAACCCTAAACCCAAACTAACCATTAGTCCAAAGACTACTTTCAATATTTAACACAAAACAATAAAAAAATATGAACAAACAGTCGATCAAACTCATCTATCCATCTATCCATCTATCCATCTATCCATCTATCTATCCATCCATCCATCCATCCATCACTCCATCACTCCATCACTCCATCCATCCATGTATAACACAGGCCTAAAAACATTCACTTTTTCAAACAAAAACTTTTTTTTTTTTAACAAAAAGTTGTTTAAACTCATGTATCTATATATTCATCTATTCATCTATCTATCTATTTATCTATCTATCCATCCATCCATCCATCCATCCATCACTCCATCCATCCATGTATAACACAGGCCTAAAAACATTCACTTTTTCAAACAAAAACATATTTTTTTTAACAAAAAGTGGTTTAAACTCATGTATCTATATATTCATCTATTCATCTATCTATCCATCCATCCATCCATCCATCCATCACTCCATCACTCCATCCATCAATGTAACACAGGCCTAAAAAACATTCACTTTTTCAAACAAAAACATTTTTTTTAACAAAAACATTTTTTTTAACAAAAAGTTGTTTCAACTCATGTACCTATCTATCCATCCATCCATCCATCCATCCATCCATCCATCCATCCATCCATCCATCCATCCATCCATCCATCACTCCATCCATCAATCTATCTATAGAAATAGACACTTACCTGTCAGCATTGGTGCTGTTTCAGCACTCGTGCTGATATGCACGGCAAATGCAACCATTTTGCATTGACAGGTGAACAGCTGGGGGAAAACTCAAGTTCAGTTTGCGTCAGGGCGTCTGCATGGATGCAGGGTCAAAGGCCAAAGGCCTGGCACGCTACCTCACCTAACCAGCTAAACCTACCCACCACCTGCACAAAAAAACAGAAAACAAAACCAAAAAACACTGACCACTGGCGGGACCTACACAGACCCTACCCAAAATATACCAGGATAGACCACCCCTATATAAAATAACCCTAGATACAACAGCAATTTATAAAATAGACCCCTGTTAAAAAAAAACAAATCTAAAAAATAAAGTGCAGTACCGTGTCTACACACCTGGTGGCGCTAGAGGCGCACCAAACCACCACCAGTCGACTAGCCATACATCAATTACTATATAAACCAAGTTTCGTACAGATAAAACACACCGTTGCAGATATATGGACAGTTAAGATTCGGCCAATCAGATGCCCTTTATGCAAATGAGGGTGGTTACTAATGAGGGTGAAAGTCGTTTTTACCTCCCTACCTATATGCCATTTTAACCCTAACCTAACCTAACCATAGCCCCAAACTAACCCTAAACCCAAACTAACCATTAGTCCAAAGACTACTTTCAATATTTAACACAAAACAATAAAAAAATATGAACAAACAGTCGATCAAACTCATCTATCCATCTATCCATCTATCCATCTATCCATCTATCTATCCATCCATCCATCCATCACTCCATCACTCCATCACTCCATCCATCCATGTATAACACAGGCCTAAAAACATTCACTTTTTCAAACAAAAACTTTTTTTTTTTTAACAAAAAGTTGTTTAAACTCATGTATCTATATATTCATCTATTCATCTATCTATCTATTTATCTATCTATCCATCCATCCATCCATCCATCCATCCATCACTCCATCACTCCATCCATCCATGTATAACACAGGCCTAAAAACATTCACTTTTTCAAACAAAAACATATTTTTTTTAACAAAAAGTGGTTTAAACTCATGTATCTATATATTCATCTATTCATCTATCTATCCATCCATCCATCCATCCATCCATCACTCCATCACTCCATCCATCAATGTAACACAGGCCTAAAAAACATTCACTTTTTCAAACAAAAACATTTTTTTTAACAAAAACATTTTTTTTAACAAAAAGTTGTTTCAACTCATGTACCTATCTATCCATCCATCCATCCATCCATCCATCCATCCATCCATCCATCCATCCATCCATCCATCCATCCATCCATCACTCCATCCATCAATCTATCTATAGAAATAGACACTTACCTGTCAGCATTGGTGCTGTTTCAGCACTCGTGCTGATATGCACGGCAAATGCAACCATTTTGCATTGACAGGTGAACAGCTGGGGGAAAACTCAAGTTCAGTTTGCGTCAGGGCGTCTGCATGGATGCAGGGTCAAAGGCCAAAGGCCTGGCACGCTACCTCACCTAACCAGCTAAACCTACCCACCACCTGCACAAAAAAACAGAAAACAAAACCAAAAAACACTGACCACTGGCGGGACCTACACAGACCCTACCCAAAATATACCAGGATAGACCACCCCTATATAAAATAACCCTAGATACAACAGCAATTTATAAAATAGACCCCTGTTAAAAAAAAACAAATCTAAAAAATAAAGTGCAGTACCGTGTCTACACACCTGGTGGCGCTAGAGGCGCACCAAACCACCACCAGTCGACTAGCCATACATCAATTACTATATAAACCAAGTTTCGTACAGATAAAACACACCGTTGCAGATATATGGACAGTTAAGATTCGGCCAATCAGATGCCCTTTATGCAAATGAGGGTGGTTACTAATGAGGGTGAAAGTCGTTTTTACCTCCCTACCTATATGCCATTTTAACCCTAACCTAACCATAGCCTCAAACTAACCCTAAACCCAAACTAACCATTAGTCCAAAGACTACTTTCAATATTTAACACAAAACAATAAAAAAATATGAACAAACAGTCGATCAAACTCATCTATCCATCTATCCATCTATCCATCTATCCATCTATCTATCCATCCATCCATCCATCACTCCATCACTCCATCACTCCATCCATCCATGTATAACACAGGCCTAAAAACATTCACTTTTTCAAACAAAAACTTTTTTTTTTTTAACAAAAAGTTGTTTAAACTCATGTATCTATATATTCATCTATTCATCTATCTATCTATTTATCTATCTATCCATCCATCCATCCATCCATCCATCACTCCATCCATCCATGTATAACACAGGCCTAAAAACATTCACTTTTTCAAACAAAAACATATTTTTTTTAACAAAAAGTGGTTTAAACTCATGTATCTATATATTCATCTATTCATCTATCTATCCATCCATCCATCCATCCATCCATCACTCCATCACTCCATCCATCAATGTAACACAGGCCTAAAAAACATTCACTTTTTCAAACAAAAACATTTTTTTTAACAAAAACATTTTTTTTAACAAAAAGTTGTTTCAACTCATGTACCTATCTATCCATCCATCCATCCATCCATCCATCCATCCATCCATCCATCCATCCATCCATCCATCCATCCATCCATCCATCACTCCATCCATCAATCTATCTATAGAAATAGACACTTACCTGTCAGCATTGGTGCTGTTTCAGCACTCGTGCTGATATGCACGGCAAATGCAACCATTTTGCATTGACAGGTGAACAGCTGGGGGAAAACTCAAGTTCAGTTTGCGTCAGGGCGTCTGCATGGATGCAGGGTCAAAGGCCAAAGGCCTGGCACGCTACCTCACCTAACCAGCTAAACCTACCCACCACCTGCACAAAAAAACAGAAAACAAAACCAAAAAACACTGACCACTGGCGGGACCTACACAGACCCTACCCAAAATATACCAGGATAGACCACCCCTATATAAAATAACCCTAGATACAACAGCAATTTATAAAATAGACCCCTGTTAAAAAAAAACAAATCTAAAAAATAAAGTGCAGTACCGTGTCTACACACCTGGTGGCGCTAGAGGCGCACCAAACCACCACCAGTCGACTAGCCATACATCAATTACTATATAAACCAAGTTTCGTACAGATAAAACACACCGTTGCAGATATATGGACAGTTAAGATTCGGCCAATCAGATGCCCTTTATGCAAATGAGGGTGGTTACTAATGAGGGTGAAAGTCGTTTTTTACCTCCCTACCTATATGCCATTTTAACCCTAACCTAACCATAGCCTCAAACTAACCCTAAACCCAAACTAACCATTAGTCCAAAGACTACTTTCAATATTTAACACAAAACAATAAAAAAATATGAACAAACAGTCGATCAAACTCATCTATCCATCTATCCATCTATCCATCTATCCATCTATCTATCCATCCATCCATCCATCACTCCATCACTCCATCACTCCATCCATCCATGTATAACACAGGCCTAAAAACATTCACTTTTTCAAACAAAAACTTTTTTTTTTTTAACAAAAAGTTGTTTAAACTCATGTATCTATATATTCATCTATTCATCTATCTATCTATTTATCTATCTATCCATCCATCCATCCATCCATCCATCACTCCATCCATCCATGTATAACACAGGCCTAAAAACATTCACTTTTTCAAACAAAAACATATTTTTTTAACAAAAAGTGGTTTAAACTCATGTATCTATATATTCATCTATTCATCTATCTATCCATCCATCCATCCATCCATCCATCACTCCATCACTCCATCCATCAATGTAACACAGGCCTAAAAAACATTCACTTTTTCAAACAAAAACATTTTTTTTAACAAAAACATTTTTTTTAACAAAAAGTTGTTTCAACTCATGTACCTATCTATCCATCCATCCATCCATCCATCCATCCATCCATCCATCCATCCATCCATCCATCCATCCATCCATCCATCCATCACTCCATCCATCAATCTATCTATAGAAATAGACACTTACCTGTCAGCATTGGTGCTGTTTCAGCACTCGTGCTGATATGCACGGCAAATGCAACCATTTTGCATTGACAGGTGAACAGCTGGGGGAAAACTCAAGTTCAGTTTGCGTCAGGGCGTCTGCATGGATGCAGGGTCAAAGGCCAAAGGCCTGGCACGCTACCTCACCTAACCAGCTAAACCTACCCACCACCTGCACAAAAAAACAGAAAACAAAACCAAAAAACACTGACCACTGGCGGGACCTACACAGACCCTACCCAAAATATACCAGGATAGACCACCCCTATATAAAATAACCCTAGATACAACAGCAATTTATAAAATAGACCCCTGTTAAAAAAAAACAAATCTAAAAAATAAAGTGCAGTACCGTGTCTACACACCTGGTGGCGCTAGAGGCGCACCAAACCACCACCAGTCGACTAGCCATACATCAATTACTATATAAACCAAGTTTCGTACAGATAAAACACACCGTTGCAGATATATGGACAGTTAAGATTCGGCCAATCAGATGCCCTTTATGCAAATGAGGGTGGTTACTAATGAGGGTGAAAGTCGTTTTTACCTCCCTACCTATATGCCATTTTAACCCTAACCTAACCATAGCCTCAAACTAACCCTAAACCCAAACTAACCATTAGTCCAAAGACTACTTTCAATATTTAACACAAAACAATAAAAAAATATGAACAAACAGTCGATCAAACTCATCTATCCATCTATCCATCTATCCATCTATCCATCTATCTATCCATCCATCCATCCATCCATCACTCCATCACTCCATCACTCCATCCATCCATGTATAACACAGGCCTAAAAACATTCACTTTTTCAAACAAAAACTTTTTTTTTTTTAACAAAAAGTTGTTTAAACTCATGTATCTATATATTCATCTATTCATCTATCTATCTATCTATCCATCTATCCATCCATCCATCCATCCATCCATCACTCCATCCATCCATGTATAACACAGGCCTAAAAACATTCACTTTTTCAAACAAAAACATATTTTTTTTAACAAAAAGTGGTTTAAACTCATGTATCTATATATTCATCTATTCATCTATCTATCCATCCATCCATCCATCCATCCATCACTCCATCACTCCATCCATCAATGTAACACAGGCCTAAAAAACATTCACTTTTTCAAACAAAAACATTTTTTTTAACAAAAACATTTTTTTTAACAAAAAGTTGTTTCAACTCATGTACCTATCTATCCATCCATCCATCCATCCATCCATCCATCCATCCATCCATCCATCCATCCATCCATCCATCCATCACTCCATCCATCAATCTATCTATAGAAATAGACACTTACCTGTCAGCATTGGTGCTGTTTCAGCACTCGTGCTGATATGCACGGCAAATGCAACCATTTTGCATTGACAGGTGAACAGCTGGGGGAAAACTCAAGTTCAGTTTGCGTCAGGGCGTCTGCATGGATGCAGGGTCAAAGGCCAAAGGCCTGGCACGCTACCTCACCTAACCAGCTAAACCTACCCACCACCTGCACAAAAAAACAGAAAACAAAACCAAAAAACACTGACCACTGGCGGGACCTACACAGACCCTACCCAAAATATACCAGGATAGACCACCCCTATATAAAATAACCCTAGATACAACAGCAATTTATAAAATAGACCCCTGTTAAAAAAAAACAAATCTAAAAAATAAAGTGCAGTACCGTGTCTACAACACCTGGTGGCGCTAGAGGCGCACCAAACCACCACCAGTCGACTAGCCATACATCAATTACTATATAAACCAAGTTTCGTACAGATAAAACACACCGTTGCAGATATATGGACAGTTAAGATTCGGCCAATCAGATGCCCTTTATGCAAATGAGGGTGGTTACTAATGAGGGTGAAAGTCGTTTTTACCTCCCTACCTATATGCCATTTTAACCCTAACCTAACCATAGCCTCAAACTAACCCTAAACCCAAACTAACCATTAGTCCAAAGACTACTTTCAATATTTAACACAAAACAATAAAAAAATATGAACAAACAGTCGATCAAACTCATCTATCCATCTATCCATCTATCCATCTATCCATCTATCTATCCATCCATCCATCCATCACTCCATCACTCCATCACTCCATCCATCCATGTATAACACAGGCCTAAAAACATTCACTTTTTCAAACAAAAACTTTTTTTTTTTAACAAAAAGTTGTTTAAACTCATGTATCTATATATTCATCTATTCATCTATCTATCTATCTATCCATCTATCCATCCATCCATCCATCCATCCATCACTCCATCCATCCATGTATAACACAGGCCTAAAAACATTCACTTTTTCAAACAAAAACATATTTTTTTTAACAAAAAGTGGTTTAAACTCATGTATCTATATATTCATCTATTCATCTATCTATCCATCCATCCATCCATCCATCCATCACTCCATCACTCCATCCATCAATGTAACACAGGCCTAAAAAACATTCACTTTTTCAAACAAAAACATTTTTTTTAACAAAAACATTTTTTTTAACAAAAAGTTGTTTCAACTCATGTACCTATCTATCCATCCATCCATCCATCCATCCATCCATCCATCCATCCATCCATCCATCCATCCATCCATCCATCACTCCATCCATCAATCTATCTATAGAAATAGACACTTACCTGTCAGCATTGGTGCTGTTTCAGCACTCGTGCTGATATGCACGGCAAATGCAACCATTTTGCATTGACAGGTGAACAGCTGGGGAAAACTCAAGTTCAGTTTGCGTCAGGGCGTCTGCATGGATGCAGGGTCAAAGGCCAAAGGCCTGGCACGCTACCTCACCTAACCAGCTAAACCTACCCACCACCTGCACAAAAAAACAGAAAACAAAACCAAAAAACACTGACCACTGGCGGGACCTACACAGACCCTACCCAAAATATACCAGGATAGACCACCCCTATATAAAATAACCCTAGATACAACAGCAATTTATAAATAGACCCCTGTTAAAAAAAAACAAATCTAAAAAATAAAGTGCAGTACCGTGTCTACACACCTGGTGGCGCTAGAGGCGCACCAAACCACCACCAGTCGACTAGCCATACATCAATTACTATATAAACCAAGTTTCGTACAGATAAAACACACCGTTGCAGATATATGGACAGTTAAGATTCGGCCAATCAGATGCCCTTTATGCAAATGAGGGTGGTTACTAATGAGGGTGAAAGTCGTTTTTACCTCCCTACCTATATGCCATTTTAACCCTAACCTAACCATAGCCTCAAACTAACCCTAAACCCAAACTAAACCATTAGTCCAAAGACTACTTTCAATATTTAACACAAAACAATAAAAAAATATGAACAAACAGTCGATCAAACTCATCTATCCATCTATCCATCTATCCATCTATCCATCTATCTATCCATCCATCCATCCATCACTCCATCACTCCATCACTCCATCCATCCATGTATAACACAGGCCTAAAAACATTCACTTTTTCAAACAAAAACTTTTTTTTTTTTAACAAAAAGTTGTTTAAACTCATGTATCTATATATTCATCTATTCATCTATCTATCTATTTATCTATCTATCCATCCATCCATCCATCCATCCATCACTCCATCCATCCATGTATAACACAGGCCTAAAAACATTCACTTTTTCAAACAAAAACATATTTTTTTAACAAAAAGTGGTTTAAACTCATGTATCTATATATTCATCTATTCATCTATCTATCCATCCATCCATCCATCCATCCATCACTCCATCACTCCATCCATCAATGTAACACAGGCCTAAAAAACATTCACTTTTTCAAACAAAAACATTTTTTTTAACAAAAACATTTTTTTAACAAAAAGTTGTTTCAACTCATGTACCTATCTATCCATCCATCCATCCATCCATCCATCCATCCATCCATCCATCCATCCATCCATCCATCCATCCATCACTCCATCCATCAATCTATCTATAGAAATAGACACTTACCTGTCAGCATTGGTGCTGTTTCAGCACTCGTGCTGATATGCACGGCAAATGCAACCATTTTGCATTGACAGGTGAACAGCTGGGGGAAAACTCAAGTTCAGTTTGCGTCAGGGCGTCTGCATGGATGCAGGGTCAAAGGCCAAAGGCCTGGCACGCTACCTCACCTAACCAGCTAAACCTACCCACCACCTGCACAAAAAAACAGAAAACAAAACCAAAAAACACTGACCACTGGCGGGACCTACACAGACCCTACCCAAAATATACCAGGATAGACCACCCCTATATAAA
>NW_028118173.1:0-35322 GCF_965113295.1 Leuciscus leuciscus
CTAACCATTAGTCCAAAGACTACTTTCAATATTTAACACAAAACAATAAAAAAATATGAACAAACAGTCGATCAAACTCATCTATCCATCTATCCATCTATCCATCTATCCATCTATCCATCTATCCATCTATCTATCCATCCATCCATCCATCACTCCATCACTCCATCACTCCATCCATCCATGTATAACACAGGCCTAAAAACATTCACTTTTTCAAACAAAAACTTTTTTTTTTTTAACAAAAAGTTGTTTAAACTCATGTATCTATATATTCATCTATTCATCTATCTATCTATTTATCTATCTATCCATCCATCCATCCATCCATCCATCCATCACTCCATCACTCCATCCATCCATGTATAACACAGGCCTAAAAACATTCACTTTTTCAAACAAAAACATATTTTTTTTAACAAAAAGTGGTTTAAACTCATGTATCTATATATTCATCTATTCATCTATCTATCCATCCATCCATCCATCCATCCATCACTCCATCACTCCATCCATCAATGTAACACAGGCCTAAAAAACATTCACTTTTTCAAACAAAAACATTTTTTTTAACAAAAACATTTTTTTTGACAAAAAGTTGTTTAAACTCATGTACCTATCTATCCATCCATCCATCCATCCATCCATCCATCCATCCATCCATCACTCCATCCATCAATCTATCTATAGAAATAGACACTTACCTGTCAGCATTGGTGCTGTTTCAGCACTCGTGCTGATATGCACGGCAAATGCAACCATTTTGCATTGACAGGTGAACAGCTGGGGGAAAACTCAAGTTCAGTTTGCGTCAGGGCGTCTGCATGGATGCAGGGTCAAAGGCCAAAGGCCTGGCACGCTACCTCACCTAACCAGCTAAACCTACCCACCACCTGCACAAAAAAACAGAAAACAAAACCAAAAAACACTGACCACTGGCGGGACCTACACAGACCCTACCCAAAATATACCAGGATAGACCACCCCTATATAAAATAACCCTAGATACAACAGCAATTTATAAAATAGACCCCTGTTAAAAAAAAACAAATCTAAAAAATAAAGTGCAGTACCGTGTCTACACACCTGGTGGCGCTAGAGGCGCACCAAACCACCACCAGTCGACTAGCCATACATCAATTACTATATAAACCAAGTTTCGTACAGATAAAACACACCGTTGCAGATATATGGACAGTTAAGATTCGGCCAATCAGATGCCCTTTATGCAAATGAGGGTGGTTACTAATGAGGGTGAAAGTCGTTTTTACCTCCCTACCTAACCACAGCCCCAAACTAACCCTAAACCCAAACTAACCATTAGTCCAAAGACTACTTTCAATATTTAACACAAAACAATAAAAAAATATGAACAAACAGTCGATCAAACTCATCTATCCATCTATCCATCTATCCATCTATCCATCTATCCATCTATCTATCCATCCATCCATCCATCACTCCATCACTCCATCACTCCATCCATCCATGTATAACACAGGCCTAAAAACATTCACTTTTTCAAACAAAAAGTTTTTTTTTTTAACAAAAAGTTGTTTAAACTCATGTATCTATATATTCATCTATTCATCTATCTATCTATTTATCTATCTATCCATCCATCCATCCATCCATCCATCCATCACTCCATCACTCCATCCATCCATGTATAACACAGGCCTAAAAACATTCACTTTTTCAAACAAAAACATATTTTTTTTAACAAAAAGTGGTTTAAACTCATGTATCTATATATTCATCTATTCATCTATCTATCCATCCATCCATCCATCCATCCATCACTCCATCACTCCATCCATCAATGTAACACAGGCCTAAAAAACATTCACTTTTTCAAACAAAAACATTTTTTTTAACAAAAACATTTTTTTTAACAAAAAGTTGTTTCAACTCATGTACCTATCTATCCATCCATCCATCCATCCATCCATCCATCCATCCATCCATCCATCCATCCATCCATCCATCCATCCATCCATCACTCCATCCATCAATCTATCTATAGAAATAGACACTTACCTGTCAGCATTGGTGCTGTTTCAGCACTCGTGCTGATATGCACGGCAAATGCAACCATTTTGCATTGACAGGTGAACAGCTGGGGGAAAACTCAAGTTCAGTTTGCGTCAGGGCGTCTGCATGGATGCAGGGTCAAAGGCCAAAGGCCTGGCACGCTACCTCACCTAACCAGCTAAACCTACCCACCACCTGCACAAAAAAACAGAAAACAAAACCAAAAAACACTGACCACTGGCGGGACCTACACAGACCCTACCCAAAATATACCAGGATAGACCACCCCTATATAAAATAACCCTAGATACAACAGCAATTTATAAAATAGACCCCTGTTAAAAAAAAACAAATCTAAAAAATAAAGTGCAGTACCGTGTCTACACACCTGGTGGCGCTAGAGGCGCACCAAACCACCACCAGTCGACTAGCCATACATCAATTACTATATAAACCAAGTTTCGTACAGATAAAACACACCGTTGCAGATATATGGACAGTTAAGATTCGGCCAATCAGATGCCCTTTATGCAAATGAGGGTGGTTACTAATGAGGGTGAAAGTCGTTTTTACCTCCCTACCTAACCCTAACCCTAACCCTAACCCTAACCCTAACCTAACCCTAACCAATGTAACACAGGCCTAAAAAACATTCACTTTTTCAAACAAAAACATTTTTTTTAACAAAAACATTTTTTTTAACAAAAAGTTGTTTCAACTCATGTACCTATCTATCCATCCATCCATCCATCCATCCATCCATCCATCCATCCATCCATCCATCCATCCATCCATCCATCCATCCATCCATCACTCCATCCATCAATCTATCTATAGAAATAGACACTTACCTGTCAGCATTGGTGCTGTTTCAGCACTCGTGCTGATATGCACGGCAAATGCAACCATTTTGCATTGACAGGTGAACAGCTGGGGGAAAACTCAAGTTCAGTTTGCGTCAGGGCGTCTGCATGGATGCAGGGTCAAAGGCCAAAGGCCTGGCACGCTACCTCACCTAACCAGCTAAACCTACCCACCACCTGCACAAAAAAACAGAAAACAAAACCAAAAAACACTGACCACTGGCGGGACCTACACAGACCCTACCCAAAATATACCAGGATAGACCACCCCTATATAAAATAACCCTAGATACAACAGCAATTTATAAAATAGACCCCTGTTAAAAAAAAACAAATCTAAAAAATAAAGTGCAGTACCGTGTCTACACACCTGGTGGCGCTAGAGGCGCACCAAACCACCACCAGTCGACTAGCCATACATCAATTACTATATAAACCAAGTTTCGTACAGATAAAACACACCGTTGCAGATATATGGACAGTTAAGATTCGGCCAATCAGATGCCCTTTATGCAAATGAGGGTGGTTACTAATGAGGGTGAAAGTCGTTTTTACCTCCCTACCTATATGCCATTTTAACCCTAACCTAACCTAACCATAGCCCCAAACTAACCCTAAACCCAAACTAACCATTAGTCCAAAGACTACTTTCAATATTTAACACAAAACAATAAAAAAATATGAACAAACAGTCGATCAAACTCATCTATCCATCTATCCATCTATCCATCTATCCATCTATCTATCCATCCATCCATCCATCACTCCATCACTCCATCACTCCATCCATCCATGTATAACACAGGCCTAAAAACATTCACTTTTTCAAACAAAAACTTTTTTTTTTTTAACAAAAAGTTGTTTAAACTCATGTATCTATATATTCATCTATTCATCTATCTATCTATTTATCTATCTATCCATCCATCCATCCATCCATCCATCACTCCATCCATCCATGTATAACACAGGCCTAAAAACATTCACTTTTTCAAACAAAAACATATTTTTTTTAACAAAAAGTGGTTTAAACTCATGTATCTATATATTCATCTATTCATCTATCTATCCATCCATCCATCCATCCATCCATCACTCCATCACTCCATCCATCAATGTAACACAGGCCTAAAAAACATTCACTTTTTCAAACAAAAACATTTTTTTTAACAAAAACATTTTTTTTAACAAAAAGTTGTTTCAACTCATGTACCTATCTATCCATCCATCCATCCATCCATCCATCCATCCATCCATCCATCCATCCATCCATCCATCCATCACTCCATCCATCAATCTATCTATAGAAATAGACACTTACCTGTCAGCATTGGTGCTGTTTCAGCACTCGTGCTGATATGCACGGCAAATGCAACCATTTTGCATTGACAGGTGAACAGCTGGGGGAAAACTCAAGTTCAGTTTGCGTCAGGGCGTCTGCATGGATGCAGGGTCAAAGGCCAAAGGCCTGGCACGCTACCTCACCTAACCAGCTAAACCTACCCACCACCTGCACAAAAAAACAGAAAACAAAACCAAAAAACACTGACCACTGGCGGGACCTACACAGACCCTACCCAAAATATACCAGGATAGACCACCCCTATATAAAATAACCCTAGATACAACAGCAATTTATAAAATAGACCCCTGTTAAAAAAAAACAAATCTAAAAAATAAAGTGCAGTACCGTGTCTACACACCTGGTGGCGCTAGAGGCGCACCAAACCACCACCAGTCGACTAGCCATACATCAATTACTATATAAACCAAGTTTCGTACAGATAAAACACACCGTTGCAGATATATGGACAGTTAAGATTCGGCCAATCAGATGCCCTTTATGCAAATGAGGGTGGTTACTAATGAGGGTGAAAGTCGTTTTTACCTCCCTACCTATATGCCATTTTAACCCTAACCTAACCATAGCCTCAAACTAACCCTAAACCCAAACTAACCATTAGTCCAAAGACTACTTTCAATATTTAACACAAAACAATAAAAAAATATGAACAAACAGTCGATCAAACTCATCTATCCATCTATCCATCTATCCATCTATCCATCTATCTATCCATCCATCCATCCATCACTCCATCACTCCATCACTCCATCCATCCATGTATAACACAGGCCTAAAAACATTCACTTTTTCAAACAAAAACTTTTTTTTTTTTAACAAAAAGTTGTTTAAACTCATGTATCTATATATTCATCTATTCATCTATCTATCTATTTATCTATCTATCCATCCATCCATCCATCCATCCATCACTCCATCCATCCATGTATAACACAGGCCTAAAAACATTCACTTTTTCAAACAAAAACATATTTTTTTTAACAAAAAGTGGTTTAAACTCATGTATCTATATATTCATCTATTCATCTATCTATCCATCCATCCATCCATCCATCCATCACTCCATCACTCCATCCATCAATGTAACACAGGCCTAAAAAACATTCACTTTTTCAAACAAAAACATTTTTTTTAACAAAAACATTTTTTTTAACAAAAAGTTGTTTCAACTCATGTACCTATCTATCCATCCATCCATCCATCCATCCATCCATCCATCCATCCATCCATCCATCCATCCATCCATCACTCCATCCATCAATCTATCTATAGAAATAGACACTTACCTGTCAGCATTGGTGCTGTTTCAGCACTCGTGCTGATATGCACGGCAAATGCAACCATTTTGCATTGACAGGTGAACAGCTGGGGGAAAACTCAAGTTCAGTTTGCGTCAGGGCGTCTGCATGGATGCAGGGTCAAAGGCCAAAGGCCTGGCACGCTACCTCACCTAACCAGCTAAACCTACCCACCACCTGCACAAAAAAACAGAAAACAAAACCAAAAAACACTGACCACTGGCGGGACCTACACAGACCCTACCCAAAATATACCAGGATAGACCACCCCTATATAAAATAACCCTAGATACAACAGCAATTTATAAAATAGACCCCTGTTAAAAAAAAACAAATCTAAAAAATAAAGTGCAGTACCGTGTCTACACACCTGGTGGCGCTAGAGGCGGAACCACCACCAGTCGACTAGCCATACATCAATTACTATATAAACCAAGTTTCGTACAGATAAAACACACCGTTGCAGATATATGGACAGTTAAGATTCGGCCAATCAGATGCCCTTTATGCAAATGAGGGTGGTTACTAATGAGGGTGAAAGTCGTTTTTACCTCCCTACCTATATGCCATTTTAACCCTAACCTAACCATAGCCTCAAACTAACCCTAAACCCAAACTAACCATTAGTCCAAAGACTACTTTCAATATTTAACACAAAACAATAAAAAAATATGAACAAACAGTCGATCAAACTCATCTATCCATCTATCCATCTATCCATCTATCCATCTATCTATCCATCCATCCATCCATCACTCCATCACTCCATCACTCCATCCATCCATGTATAACACAGGCCTAAAAACATTCACTTTTTCAAACAAAAACTTTTTTTTTTTTAACAAAAAGTTGTTTAAACTCATGTATCTATATATTCATCTATTCATCTATCTATCTATTTATCTATCTATCCATCCATCCATCCATCCATCCATCACTCCATCCATCCATGTATAACACAGGCCTAAAAACATTCACTTTTTCAAACAAAAACATATTTTTTTTAACAAAAAGTGGTTTAAACTCATGTATCTATATATTCATCTATTCATCTATCTATCCATCCATCCATCCATCCATCCATCACTCCATCACTCCATCCATCAATGTAACACAGGCCTAAAAAACATTCACTTTTTCAAACAAAAACATTTTTTTTAACAAAAACATTTTTTTTAACAAAAAGTTGTTTCAACTCATGTACCTATCTATCCATCCATCCATCCATCCATCCATCCATCCATCCATCCATCCATCCATCCATCCATCCATCACTCCATCCATCAATCTATCTATAGAAATAGACACTTACCTGTCAGCATTGGTGCTGTTTCAGCACTCGTGCTGATATGCACGGCAAATGCAACCATTTTGCATTGACAGGTGAACAGCTGGGGGAAAACTCAAGTTCAGTTTGCGTCAGGGCGTCTGCATGGATGCAGGGTCAAAGGCCAAAGGCCTGGCACGCTACCTCACCTAACCAGCTAAACCTACCCACCACCTGCACAAAAAAACAGAAAACAAAACCAAAAAACACTGACCACTGGCGGGACCTACACAGACCCTACCCAAAATATACCAGGATAGACCACCCCTATATAAAATAACCCTAGATACAACAGCAATTTATAAAATAGACCCCTGTTAAAAAAAAACAAATCTAAAAAATAAAGTGCAGTACCGTGTCTACACACCTGGTGGCGCTAGAGGCGCACCAAACCACCACCAGTCGACTAGCCATACATCAATTACTATATAAACCAAGTTTCGTACAGATAAAACACACCGTTGCAGATATATGGACAGTTAAGATTCGGCCAATCAGATGCCCTTTATGCAAATGAGGGTGGTTACTAATGAGGGTGAAAGTCGTTTTTACCTCCCTACCTATATGCCATTTTAACCCTAACCTAACCATAGCCTCAAACTAACCCTAAACCCAAACTAACCATTAGTCCAAAGACTACTTTCAATATTTAACACAAAACAATAAAAAAATATGAACAAACAGTCGATCAAACTCATCTATCCATCTATCCATCTATCCATCTATCCATCTATCTATCCATCCATCCATCCATCACTCCATCACTCCATCACTCCATCCATCCATGTATAACACAGGCCTAAAAACATTCACTTTTTCAAACAAAAACTTTTTTTTTTTTAACAAAAAGTTGTTTAAACTCATGTATCTATATATTCATCTATTCATCTATCTATCTATTTATCTATCTATCCATCCATCCATCCATCCATCCATCACTCCATCCATCCATGTATAACACAGGCCTAAAAACATTCACTTTTTCAAACAAAAACATATTTTTTTTAACAAAAAGTGGTTTAAACTCATGTATCTATATATTCATCTATTCATCTATCTATCCATCCATCCATCCATCCATCCATCACTCCATCACTCCATCCATCAATGTAACACAGGCCTAAAAAACATTCACTTTTTCAAACAAAAACATTTTTTTTAACAAAAACATTTTTTTTAACAAAAAGTTGTTTCAACTCATGTACCTATCTATCCATCCATCCATCCATCCATCCATCCATCCATCCATCCATCCATCCATCCATCCATCCATCCATCACTCCATCCATCAATCTATCTATAGAAATAGACACTTACCTGTCAGCATTGGTGCTGTTTCAGCACTCGTGCTGATATGCACGGCAAATGCAACCATTTTGCATTGACAGGTGAACAGCTGGGGGAAAACTCAAGTTCAGTTTGCGTCAGGGCGTCTGCATGGATGCAGGGTCAAAGGCCAAAGGCCTGGCACGCTACCTCACCTAACCAGCTAAACCTACCCACCACCTGCACAAAAAAACAGAAAACAAAACCAAAAAACACTGACCACTGGCGGGACCTACACAGACCCTACCCAAAATATACCAGGATAGACCACCCCTATATAAAATAACCCTAGATACAACAGCAATTTATAAAATAGACCCCTGTTAAAAAAAAACAAATCTAAAAAATAAAGTGCAGTACCGTGTCTACACACCTGGTGGCGCTAGAGGCGCACCAAACCACCACCAGTCGACTAGCCATACATCAATTACTATATAAACCAAGTTTCGTACAGATAAAACACACCGTTGCAGATATATGGACAGTTAAGATTCGGCCAATCAGATGCCCTTTATGCAAATGAGGGTGGTTACTAATGAGGGTGAAAGTCGTTTTTACCTCCCTACCTATATGCCATTTTAACCCTAACCTAACCTAACCATAGCCCCAAACTAACCCTAAACCCAAACTAACCATTAGTCCAAAGACTACTTTCAATATTTAACACAAAACAATAAAAAAATATGAACAAACAGTCGATCAAACTCATCTATCCATCTATCCATCTATCCATCTATCCATCTATCTATCCATCCATCCATCCATCACTCCATCACTCCATCACTCCATCCATCCATGTATAACACAGGCCTAAAAACATTCACTTTTTCAAACAAAAACTTTTTTTTTTTTAACAAAAAGTTGTTTAAACTCATGTATCTATATATTCATCTATTCATCTATCTATCTATTTATCTATCTATCCATCCATCCATCCATCCATCCATCACTCCATCCATCCATGTATAACACAGGCCTAAAAACATTCACTTTTTCAAACAAAAACATATTTTTTTTAACAAAAAGTGGTTTAAACTCATGTATCTATATATTCATCTATTCATCTATCTATCCATCCATCCATCCATCCATCCATCACTCCATCACTCCATCCATCAATGTAACACAGGCCTAAAAAACATTCACTTTTTCAAACAAAAACATTTTTTTTAACAAAAACATTTTTTTTAACAAAAAGTTGTTTCAACTCATGTACCTATCTATCCATCCATCCATCCATCCATCCATCCATCCATCCATCCATCCATCCATCCATCCATCCATCCATCCATCCATCACTCCATCCATCAATCTATCTATAGAAATAGACACTTACCTGTCAGCATTGGTGCTGTTTCAGCACTCGTGCTGATATGCACGGCAAATGCAACCATTTTGCATTGACAGGTGAACAGCTGGGGGAAAACTCAAGTTCAGTTTGCGTCAGGGCGTCTGCATGGATGCAGGGTCAAAGGCCAAAGGCCTGGCACGCTACCTCACCTAACCAGCTAAACCTACCCACCACCTGCACAAAAAAACAGAAAACAAAACCAAAAAACACTGACCACTGGCGGGACCTACACAGACCCTACCCAAAATATACCAGGATAGACCACCCCTATATAAAATAACCCTAGATACAACAGCAATTTATAAAATAGACCCCTGTTAAAAAAAAACAAATCTAAAAAATAAAGTGCAGTACCGTGTCTACACACCTGGTGGCGCTAGAGGCGCACCAAACCACCACCAGTCGACTAGCCATACATCAATTACTATATAAACCAAGTTTCGTACAGATAAAACACACCGTTGCAGATATATGGACAGTTAAGATTCGGCCAATCAGATGCCCTTTATGCAAATGAGGGTGGTTACTAATGAGGGTGAAAGTCGTTTTTACCTCCCTACCTATATGCCATTTTAACCCTAACCTAACCATAGCCTCAAACTAACCCTAAACCCAAACTAACCATTAGTCCAAAGACTACTTTCAATATTTAACACAAAACAATAAAAAAATATGAACAAACAGTCGATCAAACTCATCTATCCATCTATCCATCTATCCATCTATCCATCTATCTATCCATCCATCCATCCATCACTCCATCACTCCATCACTCCATCCATCCATGTATAACACAGGCCTAAAAACATTCACTTTTTCAAACAAAAACTTTTTTTTTTTTAACAAAAAGTTGTTTAAACTCATGTATCTATATATTCATCTATTCATCTATCTATCTATTTATCTATCTATCCATCCATCCATCCATCCATCCATCACTCCATCCATCCATGTATAACACAGGCCTAAAAACATTCACTTTTTCAAACAAAAACATATTTTTTTTAACAAAAAGTGGTTTAAACTCATGTATCTATATATTCATCTATTCATCTATCTATCCATCCATCCATCCATCCATCCATCACTCCATCACTCCATCCATCAATGTAACACAGGCCTAAAAAACATTCACTTTTTCAAACAAAAACATTTTTTTTAACAAAAACATTTTTTTTAACAAAAAGTTGTTTCAACTCATGTACCTATCTATCCATCCATCCATCCATCCATCCATCCATCCATCCATCCATCCATCCATCCATCCATCCATCCATCCATCCATCACTCCATCCATCAATCTATCTATAGAAATAGACACTTACCTGTCAGCATTGGTGCTGTTTCAGCACTCGTGCTGATATGCACGGCAAATGCAACCATTTTGCATTGACAGGTGAACAGCTGGGGGAAAACTCAAGTTCAGTTTGCGTCAGGGCGTCTGCATGGATGCAGGGTCAAAGGCCAAAGGCCTGGCACGCTACCTCACCTAACCAGCTAAACCTACCCACCACCTGCACAAAAAAACAGAAAACAAAACCAAAAAACACTGACCACTGGCGGGACCTACACAGACCCTACCCAAAATATACCAGGATAGACCACCCCTATATAAAATAACCCTAGATACAACAGCAATTTATAAAATAGACCCCTGTTAAAAAAAAACAAATCTAAAAAATAAAGTGCAGTACCGTGTCTACACACCTGGTGGCGCTAGAGGCGCACCAAACCACCACCAGTCGACTAGCCATACATCAATTACTATATAAACCAAGTTTCGTACAGATAAAACACACCGTTGCAGATATATGGACAGTTAAGATTCGGCCAATCAGATGCCCTTTATGCAAATGAGGGTGGTTACTAATGAGGGTGAAAGTCGTTTTTACCTCCCTACCTATATGCCATTTTAACCCTAACCTAACCATAGCCTCAAACTAACCCTAAACCCAAACTAACCATTAGTCCAAAGACTACTTTCAATATTTAACACAAAACAATAAAAAAATATGAACAAACAGTCGATCAAACTCATCTATCCATCTATCCATCTATCCATCTATCCATCTATCTATCCATCCATCCATCCATCACTCCATCACTCCATCACTCCATCCATCCATGTATAACACAGGCCTAAAAACATTCACTTTTTCAAACAAAAACTTTTTTTTTTTTAACAAAAAGTTGTTTAAACTCATGTATCTATATATTCATCTATTCATCTATCTATCTATTTATCTATCTATCCATCCATCCATCCATCCATCCATCACTCCATCCATCCATGTATAACACAGGCCTAAAAACATTCACTTTTTCAAACAAAAACATATTTTTTTTAACAAAAAGTGGTTTAAACTCATGTATCTATATATTCATCTATTCATCTATCTATCCATCCATCCATCCATCCATCCATCACTCCATCACTCCATCCATCAATGTAACACAGGCCTAAAAAACATTCACTTTTTCAAACAAAAACATTTTTTTTAACAAAAACATTTTTTTTAACAAAAAGTTGTTTCAACTCATGTACCTATCTATCCATCCATCCATCCATCCATCCATCCATCCATCCATCCATCCATCCATCCATCCATCCATCCATCCATCCATCACTCCATCCATCAATCTATCTATAGAAATAGACACTTACCTGTCAGCATTGGTGCTGTTTCAGCACTCGTGCTGATATGCACGGCAAATGCAACCATTTTGCATTGACAGGTGAACAGCTGGGGGAAAACTCAAGTTCAGTTTGCGTCAGGGCGTCTGCATGGATGCAGGGTCAAAGGCCAAAGGCCTGGCACGCTACCTCACCTAACCAGCTAAACCTACCCACCACCTGCACAAAAAAACAGAAAACAAAACCAAAAAACACTGACCACTGGCGGGACCTACACAGACCCTACCCAAAATATACCAGGATAGACCACCCCTATATAAAATAACCCTAGATACAACAGCAATTTATAAAATAGACCCCTGTTAAAAAAAAACAAATCTAAAAAATAAAGTGCAGTACCGTGTCTACACACCTGGTGGCGCTAGAGGCGCACCAAACCACCACCAGTCGACTAGCCATACATCAATTACTATATAAACCAAGTTTCGTACAGATAAAACACACCGTTGCAGATATATGGACAGTTAAGATTCGGCCAATCAGATGCCCTTTATGCAAATGATATGCAAATGAGGGTGGTTACTAATGAGGGTGAAAGTCGTTTTTACCTCCCTACCTATATGCCATTTTAACCCTAACCTAACCATAGCCTCAAACTAACCCTAAACCCAAACTAACCATTAGTCCAAAGACTACTTTCAATATTTAACACAAAACAATAAAAAAATATGAACAAACAGTCGATCAAACTCATCTATCCATCTATCCATCTATCCATCTATCCATCTATCTATCCATCCATCCATCCATCACTCCATCACTCCATCACTCCATCCATCCATGTATAACACAGGCCTAAAAACATTCACTTTTTCAAACAAAAACTTTTTTTTTTTTAACAAAAAGTTGTTTAAACTCATGTATCTATATATTCATCTATTCATCTATCTATCTATTTATCTATCTATCCATCCATCCATCCATCCATCCATCACTCCATCCATCCATGTATAACACAGGCCTAAAAACATTCACTTTTTCAAACAAAAACATATTTTTTTTAACAAAAAGTGGTTTAAACTCATGTATCTATATATTCATCTATTCATCTATCTATCCATCCATCCATCCATCCATCCATCACTCCATCACTCCATCCATCAATGTAACACAGGCCTAAAAAACATTCACTTTTTCAAACAAAAACATTTTTTTTAACAAAAACATTTTTTTTAACAAAAAGTTGTTTCAACTCATGTACCTATCTATCCATCCATCCATCCATCCATCCATCCATCCATCCATCCATCCATCCATCCATCCATCCATCCATCCATCATCCTCCATCCATCAATCTATCTATAGAAATAGACACTTACCTGTCAGCATTGGTGCTGTTTCAGCACTCGTGCTGATATGCACGGCAAATGCAACCATTTTGCATTGACAGGTGAACAGCTGGGGGAAAACTCAAGTTCAGTTTGCGTCAGGGCGTCTGCATGGATGCAGGGTCAAAGGCCAAAGGCCTGGCACGCTACCTCACCTAACCAGCTAAACCTACCCACCACCTGCACAAAAAAACAGAAAACAAAACCAAAAAACACTGACCACTGGCGGGACCTACACAGACCCTACCCAAAATATACCAGGATAGACCACCCCTATATAAAATAACCCTAGATACAACAGCAATTTATAAAATAGACCCCTGTTAAAAAAAAACAAATCTAAAAAATAAAGTGCAGTACCGTGTCTACACACCTGGTGGCGCTAGAGGCGCACCAAACCACCACCAGTCGACTAGCCATACATCAATTACTATATAAACCAAGTTTCGTACAGATAAAACACACCGTTGCAGATATATGGACAGTTAAGATTCGGCCAATCAGATGCCCTTTATGCAAATGAGGGTGGTTACTAATGAGGGTGAAAGTCGTTTTTACCTCCCTACCTATATGCCATTTTAACCCTAACCTAACCATAGCCTCAAACTAACCCTAAACCCAAACTAACCATTAGTCCAAAGACTACTTTCAATATTTAACACAAAACAATAAAAAAATATGAACAAACAGTCGATCAAACTCATCTATCCATCTATCCATCTATCCATCTATCCATCTATCTATCCATCCATCCATCCATCACTCCATCACTCCATCACTCCATCCATCCATGTATAACACAGGCCTAAAAACATTCACTTTTTCAAACAAAAACTTTTTTTTTTTTAACAAAAAGTTGTTTAAACTCATGTATCTATATATTCATCTATTCATCTATCTATCTATTTATCTATCTATCCATCCATCCATCCATCCATCCATCACTCCATCCATCCATGTATAACACAGGCCTAAAAACATTCACTTTTTCAAACAAAAACATATTTTTTTTAACAAAAAGTGGTTTAAACTCATGTATCTATATATTCATCTATTCATCTATCTATCCATCCATCCATCCATCCATCCATCACTCCATCACTCCATCCATCAATGTAACACAGGCCTAAAAAACATTCACTTTTTCAAACAAAAACATTTTTTTTAACAAAAACATTTTTTTTAACAAAAAGTTGTTTCAACTCATGTACCTATCTATCCATCCATCCATCCATCCATCCATCCATCCATCCATCCATCCATCCATCCATCCATCCATCCATCCATCACTCCATCCATCAATCTATCTATAGAAATAGACACTTACCTGTCAGCATTGGTGCTGTTTCAGCACTCGTGCTGATATGCACGGCAAATGCAACCATTTTGCATTGACAGGTGAACAGCTGGGGGAAAACTCAAGTTCAGTTTGCGTCAGGGCGTCTGCATGGATGCAGGGTCAAAGGCCAAAGGCCTGGCACGCTACCTCACCTAACCAGCTAAACCTACCCACCACCTGCACAAAAAAACAGAAAACAAAACCAAAAAACACTGACCACTGGCGGGACCTACACAGACCCTACCCAAAATATACCAGGATAGACCACCCCTATATAAAATAACCCTAGATACAACAGCAATTTATAAAATAGACCCCTGTTAAAAAAAAACAAATCTAAAAAATAAAGTGCAGTACCGTGTCTACACACCTGGTGGCGCTAGAGGCGCACCAAACCACCACCAGTCGACTAGCCATACATCAATTACTATATAAACCAAGTTTCGTACAGATAAAACACACCGTTGCAGATATATGGACAGTTAAGATTCGGCCAATCAGATGCCCTTTATGCAAATGAGGGTGGTTACTAATGAGGGTGAAAGTCGTTTTTACCTCCCTACCTATATGCCATTTTAACCCTAACCTAACCATAGCCTCAAACTAACCCTAAACCCAAACTAACCATTAGTCCAAAGACTACTTTCAATATTTAACACAAAACAATAAAAAAATATGAACAAACAGTCGATCAAACTCATCTATCCATCTATCCATCTATCCATCTATCCATCTATCTATCCATCCATCCATCCATCACTCCATCACTCCATCACTCCATCCATCCATGTATAACACAGGCCTAAAAACATTCACTTTTTCAAACAAAAACTTTTTTTTTTTTAACAAAAAGTTGTTTAAACTCATGTATCTATATATTCATCTATTCATCTATCTATCTATTTATCTATCTATCCATCCATCCATCCATCCATCCATCACTCCATCCATCCATGTATAACACAGGCCTAAAAACATTCACTTTTTCAAACAAAAACATATTTTTTTTAACAAAAAGTGGTTTAAACTCATGTATCTATATATTCATCTATTCATCTATCTATCCATCCATCCATCCATCCATCCATCACTCCATCACTCCATCCATCAATGTAACACAGGCCTAAAAAACATTCACTTTTTCAAACAAAAACATTTTTTTTAACAAAAACATTTTTTTTAACAAAAAGTTGTTTCAACTCATGTACCTATCTATCCATCCATCCATCCATCCATCCATCCATCCATCCATCCATCCATCCATCCATCCATCCATCCATCCATCACTCCATCCATCAATCTATCTATAGAAATAGACACTTACCTGTCAGCATTGGTGCTGTTTCAGCACTCGTGCTGATATGCACGGCAAATGCAACCATTTTGCATTGACAGGTGAACAGCTGGGGGAAAACTCAAGTTCAGTTTGCGTCAGGGCGTCTGCATGGATGCAGGGTCAAAGGCCAAAGGCCTGGCACGCTACCTCACCTAACCAGCTAAACCTACCCACCACCTGCACAAAAAAACAGAAAACAAAACCAAAAAACACTGACCACTGGCGGGACCTACACAGACCCTACCCAAAATATACCAGGATAGACCACCCCTATATAAAATAACCCTAGATACAACAGCAATTTATAAAATAGACCCCTGTTAAAAAAAAACAAATCTAAAAAATAAAGTGCAGTACCGTGTCTACACACCTGGTGGCGCTAGAGGCGCACCAAACCACCACCAGTCGACTAGCCATACATCAATTACTATATAAACCAAGTTTCGTACAGATAAAACACACCGTTGCAGATATATGGACAGTTAAGATTCGGCCAATCAGATGCCCTTTATGCAAATGAGGGTGGTTACTAATGAGGGTGAAAGTCGTTTTTACCTCCCTACCTATATGCCATTTTAACCCTAACCTAACCATAGCCTCAAACTAACCCTAAACCCAAACTAACCATTAGTCCAAAGACTACTTTCAATATTTAACACAAAACAATAAAAAAATATGAACAAACAGTCGATCAAACTCATCTATCCATCTATCCATCTATCCATCTATCCATCTATCTATCCATCCATCCATCCATCACTCCATCACTCCATCACTCCATCCATCCATGTATAACACAGGCCTAAAAACATTCACTTTTTCAAACAAAAACTTTTTTTTTTTTAACAAAAAGTTGTTTAAACTCATGTATCTATATATTCATCTATTCATCTATCTATCTATTTATCTATCTATCCATCCATCCATCCATCCATCCATCACTCCATCCATCCATGTATAACACAGGCCTAAAAACATTCACTTTTTCAAACAAAAACATATTTTTTTTAACAAAAAGTGGTTTAAACTCATGTATCTATATATTCATCTATTCATCTATCTATCCATCCATCCATCCATCCATCCATCACTCCATCACTCCATCCATCAATGTAACACAGGCCTAAAAAACATTCACTTTTTCAAACAAAAACATTTTTTTTAACAAAAACATTTTTTTTAACAAAAAGTTGTTTCAACTCATGTACCTATCTATCCATCCATCCATCCATCCATCCATCCATCCATCCATCCATCCATCCATCCATCCATCCATCCATCCATCATCCTCCATCCATCAATCTATCTATAGAAATAGACACTTACCTGTCAGCATTGGTGCTGTTTCAGCACTCGTGCTGATATGCACGGCAAATGCAACCATTTTGCATTGACAGGTGAACAGCTGGGGGAAAACTCAAGTTCAGTTTGCGTCAGGGCGTCTGCATGGATGCAGGGTCAAAGGCCAAAGGCCTGGCACGCTACCTCACCTAACCAGCTAAACCTACCCACCACCTGCACAAAAAAACAGAAAACAAAACCAAAAAACACTGACCACTGGCGGGACCTACACAGACCCTACCCAAAATATACCAGGATAGACCACCCCTATATAAAATAACCCTAGATACAACAGCAATTTATAAAATAGACCCCTGTTAAAAAAAAACAAATCTAAAAAATAAAGTGCAGTACCGTGTCTACACACCTGGTGGCGCTAGAGGCGCACCAAACCACCACCAGTCGACTAGCCATACATCAATTACTATATAAACCAAGTTTCGTACAGATAAAACACACCGTTGCAGATATATGGACAGTTAAGATTCGGCCAATCAGATGCCCTTTATGCAAATGAGGGTGGTTACTAATGAGGGTGAAAGTCGTTTTTACCTCCCTACCTATATGCCATTTTAACCCTAACCTAACCATAGCCTCAAACTAACCCTAAACCCAAACTAACCATTAGTCCAAAGACTACTTTCAATATTTAACACAAAACAATAAAAAAATATGAACAAACAGTCGATCAAACTCATCTATCCATCTATCCATCTATCCATCTATCCATCTATCTATCCATCCATCCATCCATCACTCCATCACTCCATCACTCCATCCATCCATGTATAACACAGGCCTAAAAACATTCACTTTTTCAAACAAAAACTTTTTTTTTTTTAACAAAAAGTTGTTTAAACTCATGTATCTATATATTCATCTATTCATCTATCTATCTATTTATCTATCTATCCATCCATCCATCCATCCATCCATCACTCCATCCATCCATGTATAACACAGGCCTAAAAACATTCACTTTTTCAAACAAAAACATATTTTTTTTAACAAAAAGTGGTTTAAACTCATGTATCTATATATTCATCTATTCATCTATCTATCCATCCATCCATCCATCCATCCATCACTCCATCACTCCATCCATCAATGTAACACAGGCCTAAAAAACATTCACTTTTTCAAACAAAAACATTTTTTTTAACAAAAACATTTTTTTTAACAAAAAGTTGTTTCAACTCATGTACCTATCTATCCATCCATCCATCCATCCATCCATCCATCCATCCATCCATCCATCCATCCATCCATCCATCCATCCATCACTCCATCCATCAATCTATCTATAGAAATAGACACTTACCTGTCAGCATTGGTGCTGTTTCAGCACTCGTGCTGATATGCACGGCAAATGCAACCATTTTGCATTGACAGGTGAACAGCTGGGGGAAAACTCAAGTTCAGTTTGCGTCAGGGCGTCTGCATGGATGCAGGGTCAAAGGCCAAAGGCCTGGCACGCTACCTCACCTAACCAGCTAAACCTACCCACCACCTGCACAAAAAAACAGAAAACAAAACCAAAAAACACTGACCACTGGCGGGACCTACACAGACCCTACCCAAAATATACCAGGATAGACCACCCCTATATAAAATAACCCTAGATACAACAGCAATTTATAAAATAGACCCCTGTTAAAAAAAAACAAATCTAAAAAATAAAGTGCAGTACCGTGTCTACACACCTGGTGGCGCTAGAGGCGCACCAAACCACCACCAGTCGACTAGCCATACATCAATTACTATATAAACCAAGTTTCGTACAGATAAAACACACCGTTGCAGATATATGGACAGTTAAGATTCGGCCAATCAGATGCCCTTTATGCAAATGAGGGTGGTTACTAATGAGGGTGAAAGTCGTTTTTACCTCCCTACCTATATGCCATTTTAACCCTAACCTAACCATAGCCTCAAACTAACCCTAAACCCAAACTAACCATTAGTCCAAAGACTACTTTCAATATTTAACACAAAACAATAAAAAAATATGAACAAACAGTCGATCAAACTCATCTATCCATCTATCCATCTATCCATCTATCCATCTATCTATCCATCCATCCATCCATCACTCCATCACTCCATCACTCCATCCATCCATGTATAACACAGGCCTAAAAACATTCACTTTTTCAAACAAAAACTTTTTTTTTTTTAACAAAAAGTTGTTTAAACTCATGTATCTATATATTCATCTATTCATCTATCTATCTATTTATCTATCTATCCATCCATCCATCCATCCATCCATCACTCCATCCATCCATGTATAACACAGGCCTAAAAACATTCACTTTTTCAAACAAAAACATATTTTTTTTAACAAAAAGTGGTTTAAACTCATGTATCTATATATTCATCTATTCATCTATCTATCCATCCATCCATCCATCCATCCATCACTCCATCACTCCATCCATCAATGTAACACAGGCCTAAAAAACATTCACTTTTTCAAACAAAAACATTTTTTTTAACAAAAACATTTTTTTTAACAAAAAGTTGTTTCAACTCATGTACCTATCTATCATCCATCCATCCATCCATCCATCCATCCATCCATCCATCCATCCATCCATCCATCCATCCATCCATCACTCCATCCATCAATCTATCTATAGAAATAGACACTTACCTGTCAGCATTGGTGCTGTTTCAGCACTCGTGCTGATATGCACGGCAAATGCAACCATTTTGCATTGACAGGTGAACAGCTGGGGGAAAACTCAAGTTCAGTTTGCGTCAGGGCGTCTGCATGGATGCAGGGTCAAAGGCCAAAGGCCTGGCACGCTACCTCACCTAACCAGCTAAACCTACCCACCACCTGCACAAAAAAACAGAAAACAAAACCAAAAAACACTGACCACTGGCGGGACCTACACAGACCCTACCCAAAATATACCAGGATAGACCACCCCTATATAAAATAACCCTAGATACAACAGCAATTTATAAAATAGACCCCTGTTAAAAAAAAACAAATCTAAAAAATAAAGTGCAGTACCGTGTCTACACACCTGGTGGCGCTAGAGGCGCACCAAACCACCACCAGTCGACTAGCCATACATCAATTACTATATAAACCAAGTTTCGTACAGATAAAACACACCGTTGCAGATATATGGACAGTTAAGATTCGGCCAATCAGATGCCCTTTATGCAAATGAGGGTGGTTACTAATGAGGGTGAAAGTCGTTTTTACCTCCCTACCTATATGCCATTTTAACCCTAACCTAACCATAGCCTCAAACTAACCCTAAACCCAAACTAACCATTAGTCCAAAGACTACTTTCAATATTTAACACAAAACAATAAAAAAATATGAACAAACAGTCGATCAAACTCATCTATCCATCTATCCATCTATCCATCTATCCATCTATCTATCCATCCATCCATCCATCACTCCATCACTCCATCACTCCATCCATCCATGTATAACACAGGCCTAAAAACATTCACTTTTTCAAACAAAAACTTTTTTTTTTTTAACAAAAAGTTGTTTAAACTCATGTATCTATATATTCATCTATTCATCTATCTATCTATTTATCTATCTATCCATCCATCCATCCATCCATCCATCACTCCATCCATCCATGTATAACACAGGCCTAAAAACATTCACTTTTTCAAACAAAAACATATTTTTTTTAACAAAAAGTGGTTTAAACTCATGTATCTATATATTCATCTATTCATCTATCTATCCATCCATCCATCCATCCATCCATCACTCCATCACTCCATCCATCAATGTAACACAGGCCTAAAAAACATTCACTTTTTCAAACAAAAACATTTTTTTTAACAAAAACATTTTTTTTAACAAAAAGTTGTTTCAACTCATGTACCTATCTATCCATCCATCCATCCATCCATCCATCCATCCATCCATCCATCCATCCATCCATCCATCCATCCATCATCCATCCATCAATCTATCTATAGAAATAGACACTTACCTGTCAGCATTGGTGCTGTTTCAGCACTCGTGCTGATATGCACGGCAAATGCAACCATTTTGCATTGACAGGTGAACAGCTGGGGGAAAACTCAAGTTCAGTTTGCGTCAGGGCGTCTGCATGGATGCAGGGTCAAAGGCCAAAGGCCTGGCACGCTACCTCACCTAACCAGCTAAACCTACCCACCACCTGCACAAAAAAACAGAAAACAAAACCAAAAAACACTGACCACTGGCGGGACCTACACAGACCCTACCCAAAATATACCAGGATAGACCACCCCTATATAAAATAACCCTAGATACAACAGCAATTTATAAAATAGACCCCTGTTAAAAAAAAACAAATCTAAAAAATAAAGTGCAGTACCGTGTCTACACACCTGGTGGCGCTAGAGGCGCACCAAACCACCACCAGTCGACTAGCCATACATCAATTACTATATAAACCAAGTTTCGTACAGATAAAACACACCGTTGCAGATATATGGACAGTTAAGATTCGGCCAATCAGATGCCCTTTATGCAAATGAGGGTGGTTACTAATGAGGGTGAAAGTCGTTTTTACCTCCCTACCTATATGCCATTTTAACCCTAACCTAACCATAGCCTCAAACTAACCCTAAACCCAAACTAACCATTAGTCCAAAGACTACTTTCAATATTTAACACAAAACAATAAAAAAATATGAACAAACAGTCGATCAAACTCATCTATCCATCTATCCATCTATCCATCTATCCATCTATCTATCCATCCATCCATCCATCACTCCATCACTCCATCACTCCATCCATCCATGTATAACACAGGCCTAAAAACATTCACTTTTTCAAACAAAAACTTTTTTTTTTTTAACAAAAAGTTGTTTAAACTCATGTATCTATATATTCATCTATTCATCTATCTATCTATTTATCTATCTATCCATCCATCCATCCATCCATCCATCACTCCATCCATCCATGTATAACACAGGCCTAAAAACATTCACTTTTTCAAACAAAAACATATTTTTTTTAACAAAAAGTGGTTTAAACTCATGTATCTATATATTCATCTATTCATCTATCTATCCATCCATCCATCCATCCATCCATCACTCCATCACTCCATCCATCAATGTAACACAGGCCTAAAAAACATTCACTTTTTCAAACAAAAACATTTTTTTTAACAAAAACATTTTTTTTAACAAAAAGTTGTTTCAACTCATGTACCTATCTATCCATCCATCCATCCATCCATCCATCCATCCATCCATCCATCCATCCATCCATCCATCCATCCATCACTCCATCCATCAATCTATCTATAGAAATAGACACTTACCTGTCAGCATTGGTGCTGTTTCAGCACTCGTGCTGATATGCACGGCAAATGCAACCATTTTGCATTGACAGGTGAACAGCTGGGGGAAAACTCAAGTTCAGTTTGCGTCAGGGCGTCTGCATGGATGCAGGGTCAAAGGCCAAAGGCCTGGCACGCTACCTCACCTAACCAGCTAAACCTACCCACCACCTGCACAAAAAAACAGAAAACAAAACCAAAAAACACTGACCACTGGCGGGACCTACACAGACCCTACCCAAAATATACCAGGATAGACCACCCCTATATAAAATAACCCTAGATACAACAGCAATTTATAAAATAGACCCCTGTTAAAAAAAAACAAATCTAAAAAATAAAGTGCAGTACCGTGTCTACACACCTGGTGGCGCTAGAGGCGCACCAAACCACCACCAGTCGACTAGCCATACATCAATTACTATATAAACCAAGTTTCGTACAGATAAAACACACCGTTGCAGATATATGGACAGTTAAGATTCGGCCAATCAGATGCCCTTTATGCAAATGAGGGTGGTTACTAATGAGGGTGAAAGTCGTTTTTACCTCCCTACCTATATGCCATTTTAACCCTAACCTAACCATAGCCTCAAACTAACCCTAAACCCAAACTAACCATTAGTCCAAAGACTACTTTCAATATTTAACACAAAACAATAAAAAAATATGAACAAACAGTCGATCAAACT
Organism: Leuciscus leuciscus; assembly: GCF_965113295.1. Lineage (NCBI taxonomy): Eukaryota > Metazoa > Chordata > Actinopteri > Cypriniformes > Leuciscidae > Leuciscus > Leuciscus leuciscus. The sequence continues at coordinate 23,631 of NW_028118173.1, forward strand.
CATCTATCCATCTATCCATCTATCCATCTATCCATCTATCTATCCATCCATCCATCCATCACTCCATCACTCCATCACTCCATCCATCCATGTATAACACAGGCCTAAAAACATTCACTTTTTCAAACAAAAACTTTTTTTTTTTTAACAAAAAGTTGTTTAAACTCATGTATCTATATATTCATCTATTCATCTATCTATCTATTTATCTATCTATCCATCCATCCATCCATCCATCCATCACTCCATCCATCCATGTATAACACAGGCCTAAAAACATTCACTTTTTCAAACAAAAACATATTTTTTTTAACAAAAAGTGGTTTAAACTCATGTATCTATATATTCATCTATTCATCTATCTATCCATCCATCCATCCATCCATCCATCACTCCATCACTCCATCCATCAATGTAACACAGGCCTAAAAAACATTCACTTTTTCAAACAAAAACATTTTTTTTAACAAAAACATTTTTTTTAACAAAAAGTTGTTTCAACTCATGTACCTATCTATCCATCCATCCATCCATCCATCCATCCATCCATCCATCCATCCATCCATCCATCCATCCATCCATCCATCACTCCATCCATCAATCTATCTATAGAAATAGACACTTACCTGTCAGCATTGGTGCTGTTTCAGCACTCGTGCTGATATGCACGGCAAATGCAACCATTTTGCATTGACAGGTGAACAGCTGGGGGAAAACTCAAGTTCAGTTTGCGTCAGGGCGTCTGCATGGATGCAGGGTCAAAGGCCAAAGGCCTGGCACGCTACCTCACCTAACCAGCTAAACCTACCCACCACCTGCACAAAAAAACAGAAAACAAAACCAAAAAACACTGACCACTGGCGGGACCTACACAGACCCTACCCAAAATATACCAGGATAGACCACCCCTATATAAAATAACCCTAGATACAACAGCAATTTATAAAATAGACCCCTGTTAAAAAAAAACAAATCTAAAAAATAAAGTGCAGTACCGTGTCTACACACCTGGTGGCGCTAGAGGCGCACCAAACCACCACCAGTCGACTAGCCATACATCAATTACTATATAAACCAAGTTTCGTACAGATAAAACACACCGTTGCAGATATATGGACAGTTAAGATTCGGCCAATCAGATGCCCTTTATGCAAATGAGGGTGGTTACTAATGAGGGTGAAAGTCGTTTTTACCTCCCTACCTATATGCCATTTTAACCCTAACCTAACCATAGCCTCAAACTAACCCTAAACCCAAACTAACCATTAGTCCAAAGACTACTTTCAATATTTAACACAAAACAATAAAAAAATATGAACAAACAGTCGATCAAACTCATCTATCCATCTATCCATCTATCCATCTATCCATCTATCTATCCATCCATCCATCCATCACTCCATCACTCCATCACTCCATCCATCCATGTATAACACAGGCCTAAAAACATTCACTTTTTCAAACAAAAACTTTTTTTTTTTTAACAAAAAGTTGTTTAAACTCATGTATCTATATATTCATCTATTCATCTATCTATCTATTTATCTATCTATCCATCCATCCATCCATCCATCCATCACTCCATCCATCCATGTATAACACAGGCCTAAAAACATTCACTTTTTCAAACAAAAACATATTTTTTTTAACAAAAAGTGGTTTAAACTCATGTATCTATATATTCATCTATTCATCTATCTATCCATCCATCCATCCATCCATCCATCACTCCATCACTCCATCCATCAATGTAACACAGGCCTAAAAAACATTCACTTTTTCAAACAAAAACATTTTTTTTAACAAAAACATTTTTTTTAACAAAAAGTTGTTTCAACTCATGTACCTATCTATCCATCCATCCATCCATCCATCCATCCATCCATCCATCCATCCATCCATCCATCCATCCATCCATCACTCCATCCATCAATCTATCTATAGAAATAGACACTTACCTGTCAGCATTGGTGCTGTTTCAGCACTCGTGCTGATATGCACGGCAAATGCAACCATTTTGCATTGACAGGTGAACAGCTGGGGGAAAACTCAAGTTCAGTTTGCGTCAGGGCGTCTGCATGGATGCAGGGTCAAAGGCCAAAGGCCTGGCACGCTACCTCACCTAACCAGCTAAACCTACCCACCACCTGCACAAAAAAACAGAAAACAAAACCAAAAAACACTGACCACTGGCGGGACCTACACAGACCCTACCCAAAATATACCAGGATAGACCACCCCTATATAAAATAACCCTAGATACAACAGCAATTTATAAAATAGACCCCTGTTAAAAAAAAACAAATCTAAAAAATAAAGTGCAGTACCGTGTCTACACACCTGGTGGCGCTAGAGGCGCACCAAACCACCACCAGTCGACTAGCCATACATCAATTACTATATAAACCAAGTTTCGTACAGATAAAACACACCGTTGCAGATATATGGACAGTTAAGATTCGGCCAATCAGATGCCCTTTATGCAAATGAGGGTGGTTACTAATGAGGGTGAAAGTCGTTTTTACCTCCCTACCTATATGCCATTTTAACCCTAACCTAACCATAGCCTCAAACTAACCCTAAACCCAAACTAACCATTAGTCCAAAGACTACTTTCAATATTTAACACAAAACAATAAAAAAATATGAACAAACAGTCGATCAAACTCATCTATCCATCTATCCATCTATCCATCTATCCATCTATCTATCCATCCATCCATCCATCACTCCATCACTCCATCACTCCATCCATCCATGTATAACACAGGCCTAAAAACATTCACTTTTTCAAACAAAAACTTTTTTTTTTTTAACAAAAAGTTGTTTAAACTCATGTATCTATATATTCATCTATTCATCTATCTATCTATTTATCTATCTATCCATCCATCCATCCATCCATCCATCACTCCATCCATCCATGTATAACACAGGCCTAAAAACATTCACTTTTTCAAACAAAAACATATTTTTTTTAACAAAAAGTGGTTTAAACTCATGTATCTATATATTCATCTATTCATCTATCTATCCATCCATCCATCCATCCATCCATCACTCCATCACTCCATCCATCAATGTAACACAGGCCTAAAAAACATTCACTTTTTCAAACAAAAACATTTTTTTTAACAAAAACATTTTTTTTAACAAAAAGTTGTTTCAACTCATGTACCTATCTATCCATCCATCCATCCATCCATCCATCCATCCATCCATCCATCCATCCATCCATCCATCCATCCATCCATCACTCCATCCATCAATCTATCTATAGAAATAGACACTTACCTGTCAGCATTGGTGCTGTTTCAGCACTCGTGCTGATATGCACGGCAAATGCAACCATTTTGCATTGACAGGTGAACAGCTGGGGGAAAACTCAAGTTCAGTTTGCGTCAGGGCGTCTGCATGGATGCAGGGTCAAAGGCCAAAGGCCTGGCACGCTACCTCACCTAACCAGCTAAACCTACCCACCACCTGCACAAAAAAACAGAAAACAAAACCAAAAAACACTGACCACTGGCGGGACCTACACAGACCCTACCCAAAATATACCAGGATAGACCACCCCTATATAAAATAACCCTAGATACAACAGCAATTTATAAAATAGACCCCTGTTAAAAAAAAACAAATCTAAAAAATAAAGTGCAGTACCGTGTCTACACACCTGGTGGCGCTAGAGGCGCACCAAACCACCACCAGTCGACTAGCCATACATCAATTACTATATAAACCAAGTTTCGTACAGATAAAACACACCGTTGCAGATATATGGACAGTTAAGATTCGGCCAATCAGATGCCCTTTATGCAAATGAGGGTGGTTACTAATGAGGGTGAAAGTCGTTTTTACCTCCCTACCTATATGCCATTTTAACCCTAACCTAACCATAGCCTCAAACTAACCCTAAACCCAAACTAACCATTAGTCCAAAGACTACTTTCAATATTTAACACAAAACAATAAAAAAATATGAACAAACAGTCGATCAAACTCATCTATCCATCTATCCATCTATCCATCTATCCATCTATCTATCCATCCATCCATCCATCACTCCATCACTCCATCACTCCATCCATCCATGTATAACACAGGCCTAAAAACATTCACTTTTTCAAACAAAAACTTTTTTTTTTTTAACAAAAAGTTGTTTAAACTCATGTATCTATATATTCATCTATTCATCTATCTATCTATTTATCTATCTATCCATCCATCCATCCATCCATCCATCCATCCATCACTCCATCCATCCATGTATAACACAGGCCTAAAAACATTCACTTTTTCAAACAAAAACATATTTTTTTTAACAAAAAGTGGTTTAAACTCATGTATCTATATATTCATCTATTCATCTATCTATCCATCCATCCATCCATCCATCCATCACTCCATCACTCCATCCATCAATGTAACACAGGCCTAAAAAACATTCACTTTTTCAAACAAAAACATTTTTTTTAACAAAAACATTTTTTTTAACAAAAAGTTGTTTCAACTCATGTACCTATCTATCCATCCATCCATCCATCCATCCATCCATCCATCCATCCATCCATCCATCCATCCATCCATCCATCACTCCATCCATCAATCTATCTATAGAAATAGACACTTACCTGTCAGCATTGGTGCTGTTTCAGCACTCGTGCTGATATGCACGGCAAATGCAACCATTTTGCATTGACAGGTGAACAGCTGGGGGAAAACTCAAGTTCAGTTTGCGTCAGGGCGTCTGCATGGATGCAGGGTCAAAGGCCAAAGGCCTGGCACGCTACCTCACCTAACCAGCTAAACCTACCCACCACCTGCACAAAAAAACAGAAAACAAAACCAAAAAACACTGACCACTGGCGGGACCTACACAGACCCTACCCAAAATATACCAGGATAGACCACCCCTATATAAAATAACCCTAGATACAACAGCAATTTATAAAATAGACCCCTGTTAAAAAAAAACAAATCTAAAAAATAAAGTGCAGCAGTACCGTGTCTACACACCTGGTGGCGCTAGAGGCGCACCAAACCACCACCAGTCGACTAGCCATACATCAATTACTATATAAACCAAGTTTCGTACAGATAAAACACACCGTTGCAGATATATGGACAGTTAAGATTCGGCCAATCAGATGCCCTTTATGCAAATGAGGGTGGTTACTAATGAGGGTGAAAGTCGTTTTTACCTCCCTACCTATATGCCATTTTAACCCTAACCTAACCATAGCCTAACCTAACCATAGCCCCAAACTAACCCTAAACCCAAACTAACCATTAGTCCAAAGACTACTTTCAATATTTAACACAAAACAATAAAAAAATATGAACAAACAGTCGATCAAACTCATCTATCCATCTATCCATCTATCCATCTATCCATCTATCTATCCATCCATCCATCCATCCATCCATCACTCCATCACTCCATCCATCCATGTATAACACAGGCCTAAAAACATTCACTTTTTCAAACAAAAACTTTTTTTTTTTTAACAAAAAGTTGTTTAAACTCATGTATCTATATATTCATCTATTCATCTATCTATCTATTTATCTATCTATCCATCCATCCATCCATCCATCCATCACTCCATCCATCCATGTATAACACAGGCCTAAAAAACATTCACTTTTTCAAACAAAAACATATTTTTTTTAACAAAAAGTGGTTTAAACTCATGTATCTATATATTCATCTATTCATCTATCTATCCATCCATCCATCCATCCATCCATCACTCCATCACTCCATCCATCAATGTAACACAGGCCTAAAAAACATTCACTTTTTCAAACAAAAACATTTTTTTTAACAAAAACATTTTTTTTAACAAAAAGTTGTTTCAACTCATGTACCTATCTATCCATCCATCCATCCATCCATCCATCCATCCATCCATCCATCCATCCATCCATCCATCCATCCATCCATCCATCCATCACTCCATCCATCAATCTATCTATAGAAATAGACACTTACCTGTCAGCATTGGTGCTGTTTCAGCACTCGTGCTGATATGCACGGCAAATGCAACCATTTTTGCATTGACAGGTGAACAGCTGGGGGAAAACTCAAGTTCAGTTTGCGTCAGGGCGTCTGCATGGATGCAGGGTCAAAGGCCAAAGGCCTGGCACGCTACCTCACCCTAACCAGCTAAACCTACCCACCACCTGCACAAAAAAACAGAAAACAAAACCAAAAAACACTGACCACTGGCGGGACCTACACAGACCCTACCCAAAATATACCAGGATAGACCACCCCTATATAAAATAACCCTAGATACAACAGCAATTTATAAAATAGACCCCTGTTAAAAAAAAACAAATCTAAAAAATAAAGTGCAAGTACCGTGTCTTACACACCTGGTGGCGCTAGAGGCGCACCAAACCACCACCAGTCGACTAGCCATACATCAATTACTATATAAACCAAGTTTCGTACAGATAAAACACACCGTTGCAGATATATGGACAGTTAAGATTCGGCCAATCAGATGCCCTTTATGCAAATGAGGGTGGTTACTAATGAGGGTGAAAGTCGTTTTTTACCTCCCTACCTATATGCCATTTTAACCCTAACCTAACCATAGCCTCAAACTAACCCTAAACCCAAACTAACCATTAGTCCAAAGACTACTTTCAATATTTAACACAAAACAATAAAAAAATATGAACAAACAGTCGATCAAACTCATCTATCCATCTATCCATCTATCCATCTATCCATCTATCTATCCATCCATCCATCCATCCATCACTCCATCACTCCATCACTCCATCCATCCATGTATAACACAGGCCTAAAAACATTCACTTTTTCAAACAAAAACTTTTTTTTTTTTAACAAAAAGTTGTTTAAACTCATGTATCTATATATTCATCTATTCATCTATCTATCTATTTATCTATCTATCCATCCATCCATCCATCCATCCATCACTCCATCCATCCATGTATAACACAGGCCTAAAAACATTCACTTTTTCAAACAAAAACATATTTTTTTTTAACAAAAAGTGGTTTAAACTCATGTATCTATATATTCATCTATTCATCTATCTATCCATCCATCCATCCATCCATCCATCACTCCATCACTCCATCCATCAATGTAACACAGGCCTAAAAAACATTCACTTTTTCAAACAAAAACATTTTTTTTAACAAAAACATTTTTTTTAACAAAAAGTTGTTTCAACTCATGTACCTATCTATCCATCCATCCATCCATCCATCCATCCATCCATCCATCCATCCATCCATCCATCCATCCATCCATCACTCCATCCATCAATCTATCTATAGAAATAGACACTTACCTGTCAGCATTGGTGCTGTTTCAGCACTCGTGCTGATATGCACGGCAAATGCAACCATTTTGCATTGACAGGTGAACAGCTGGGGGAAAACTCAAGTTCAGTTTGCGTCAGGGCGTCTGCATGGATGCAGGGTCAAAGGCCAAAGGCCTGGCACGCTACCTCACCTAACCAGCTAAACCTACCCACCACCTGCACAAAAAAACAGAAAACAAAACCAAAAAACACTGACCACTGGCGGGACCTACACAGACCCTACCCAAAATATACCAGGATAGACCACCCCTATATAAAATAACCCTAGATACAACAGCAATTTATAAAATAGACCCCTGTTAAAAAAAAAACAAATCTAAAAAATAAAGTGCAGTACCGTGTCTACACACCTGGTGGCGCTAGAGGCGCACCCAAACCACCACCAGTCGACTAGCCATACATCAATTACTATATAAACCAAGTTTCGTACAGATAAAACACACCGTTGCAGATATATGGACAGTTAAGATTCGGCCAATCAGATGCCCTTTATGCAAATGAGGGTGGTTACTAATGAGGGTGAAAGTCGTTTTTACCTCCCTACCTATATGCCATTTTAACCCTAACCTAACCATAGCCTCAAACTAACCCTAAACCCAAACTAACCATTAGTCCAAAGACTACTTTCAATATTTAACACAAAACAATAAAAAAATATGAACAAACAGTCGATCAAACTCATCTATCCATCTATCCATCTATCCATCTATCCATCTATCTATCCATCCATCCATCCATCCATCACTCCATCACTCCATCACTCATCCATCCATGTATAACACAGGCCTAAAAACATTCACTTTTTCAAACAAAAACTTTTTTTTTTTTAAACAAAAAGTTGTTTAAACTCATGTATCTATATATTCATCTATTCATCTATCTATCTATTTATCTATCTATCCATCCATCCATCCATCCATCCATCACTCCATCCATCCATGTATAACACAGGCCTAAAAACATTCACTTTTTCAAACAAAAAACATATTTTTTTTTAACAAAAAGTGGTTTAAACTCATGTATCTATATATTCATCTATTCATCTATCTATCCATCCATCCATCCATCCATCCATCACTCCATCACTCCATCCATCAATGTAACACAGGCCTAAAAAACATTCACTTTTTCAAACAAAAACATTTTTTTTAACAAAAACATTTTTTTTAACAAAAAGTTGTTTCAACTCATGTACCTATCTATCCATCCATCCATCCATCCATCCATCCATCCATCCATCCATCCATCCATCCATCCATCCATCACTCCATCCATCAATCTATCTATAGAAATAGACACTTACCTGTCAGCATTGGTGCTGTTTCAGCACTCGTGCTGATATGCACGGCAAATGCAACCATTTTGCATTGACAGGTGAACAGCTGGGGGAAAACTCAAGTTCAGTTTGCGTCAGGGGCGTCTGCATGGATGCAGGGTCAAAGGCCAAAGGCCTGGCACGCTACCTCACCTAACCAGCTAAACCTACCCACCACCTGCACAAAAAAACAGAAAACAAAACCAAAAAACACTGACCACTGGCGGGACCTACACAGACCCTACCCAAAATATACCAGGATAGACCACCCCTATATAAAATAACCCTAGATACAACAGCAATTTATAAAATAGACCCCTGTTAAAAAAAAACAAATCTAAAAAATAAAGTGCAGTACCGTGTCTACACACCTGGTGGCGCTAGAGGCGCACCAAACCACCACCAGTCGACTAGCCATACATCAATTACTATATAAACCAAGTTTCGTACAGATAAAACACACCGTTGCAGATATATGGACAGTTAAGATTCGGCCAATCAGATGCCCTTTATGCAAATGAGGGTGGTTACTAATGAGGGTGAAAGTCGTTTTTACCTCCCTACCTATATGCCATTTTAACCCTAACCTAACCATAGCCTCAAACTAACCCTAAACCCAAACTAACCATTAGTCCAAAGACTACTTTCAATATTTAACACAAAACAATAAAAAAATATGAACAAACAGTCGATCAAACTCATCTATCCATCTATCCATCTATCCATCTATCCATCTATCTATCCATCCATCCATCCATCACTCCATCACTCCATCACTCCATCCATCCATGTATAACACAGGCCTAAAAACATTCACTTTTTCAAACAAAAACTTTTTTTTTTTTAACAAAAAGTTGTTTAAACTCATGTATCTATATATTCATCTATTCATCTATCTATCTATTTATCTATCTATCCATCCATCCATCCATCCATCCATCACTCCATCCATCCATGTATAACACAGGCCTAAAAACATTCACTTTTTCAAACAAAAACATATTTTTTTTAACAAAAAGTGGTTTAAACTCATGTATCTATATATTCATCTATTCATCTATCTATCCATCCATCCATCCATCCATCCATCACTCCATCACTCCATCCATCAATGTAACACAGGCCTAAAAAACATTCACTTTTTCAAACAAAAACATTTTTTTTAACAAAAACATTTTTTTTAACAAAAAGTTGTTTCAACTCATGTACCTATCTATCCATCCATCCATCCATCCATCCATCCATCCATCCATCCATCCATCCATCCATCCATCCATCCATCCATCCATCACTCCATCCATCAATCTATCTATAGAAATAGACACTTACCTGTCAGCATTGGTGCTGTTTCAGCACTCGTGCTGATATGCACGGCAAATGCAACCATTTTGCATTGACAGGTGAACAGCTGGGGGAAAACTCAAGTTCAGTTTGCGTCAGGGCGTCTGCATGGATGCAGGGTCAAAGGCCAAAGGCCTGGCACGCTACCTCACCTAACCAGCTAAACCTACCCACCACCTGCACAAAAAAACAGAAAACAAAACCAAAAAACACTGACCACTGGCGGGACCTACACAGACCCTACCCAAAATATACCAGGATAGACCACCCCTATATAAAATAACCCTAGATACAACAGCAATTTATAAAATAGACCCCTGTTAAAAAAAAACAAATCTAAAAAATAAAGTGCAGTACCGTGTCTACACACCTGGTGGCGCTAGAGGCGCACCAAACCACCACCAGTCGACTAGCCATACATCAATTACTATATAAACCAAGTTTCGTACAGATAAAACACACCGTTGCAGATATATGGACAGTTAAGATTCGGCCAATCAGATGCCCTTTATGCAAATGAGGGTGGTTACTAATGAGGGTGAAAGTCGTTTTTACCTCCCTACCTATATGCCATTTTAACCCTAACCTAACCATAGCCTCAAACTAACCCTAAACCCAAACTAACCATTAGTCCAAAGACTACTTTCAATATTTAACACAAAACAATAAAAAAATATGAACAAACAGTCGATCAAACTCATCTATCCATCTATCCATCTATCCATCTATCCATCTATCTATCCATCCATCCATCCATCCATCACTCCATCACTCCATCACTCCATCCATCCATGTATAACACAGGCCTAAAAACATTCACTTTTTCAAACAAAAACTTTTTTTTTTTAACAAAAAGTTGTTTAAACTCATGTATCTATATATTCATCTATTCATCTATCTATCTATTTATCTATCTATCCATCCATCCATCCATCCATCCATCACTCCATCCATCCATGTATAACACAGGCCTAAAAACATTCACTTTTTCAAACAAAAACATATTTTTTTTAACAAAAAGTGGTTTAAACTCATGTATCTATATATTCATCTATTCATCTATCTATCCATCCATCCATCCATCCATCCATCACTCCATCACTCCATCCATCAATGTAACACAGGCCTAAAAAACATTCACTTTTTCAAACAAAAACATTTTTTTTAACAAAAACATTTTTTTTAACAAAAAGTTGTTTCAACTCATGTACCTATCTATCCATCCATCCATCCATCCATCCATCCATCCATCCATCCATCCATCCATCCATCCATCCATCACTCCATCCATCAATCTATCTATAGAAATAGACACTTACCTGTCAGCATTGGTGCTGTTTCAGCACTCGTGCTGATATGCACGGCAAATGCAACCATTTTGCATTGACAGGTGAACAGCTGGGGGAAAACTCAAGTTCAGTTTGCGTCAGGGCGTCTGCATGGATGCAGGGTCAAAGGCCAAAGGCCTGGCACGCTACCTCACCTAACCAGCTAAACCTACCCACCACCTGCACAAAAAAACAGAAAACAAAACCAAAAAACACTGACCACTGGCGGGACCTACACAGACCCTACCCAAAATATACCAGGATAGACCACCCCTATATAAAATAACCCTAGATACAACAGCAATTTATAAAATAGACCCCTGTTAAAAAAAAAC